>NC_133620.1:148648985-148948985 GCF_048593235.1 Sminthopsis crassicaudata
TATCTATCCATCTATCTATATATCTTTGATTTCTTTTTCTGAAAATTGTTACATCCATTGACCATTTATCAACTGGAGAGTGACTCTTATTTCTTCTTTGATTTCTTGAAATGTGATATGTAGACTTTAAAAAAAATTGCTCATGACTTTTTGAGAGATCATTCTTAAATGATCTCTTCTTGGGTCTGTTTTTCAGGTCATCCTTTTCTTTTATGAGATGCCTTAGTGTTCTTAGTTTTTGCACTTTCTTTTCCATTTGGTGCTCTTTTAGGAATTGTTTTATTTAGTGGATTTTTATATGTCCTTTGCCATTTGTCTAATTCTACTTTTTAAAATGTTGTTTTCTTTTTCTAAGCTTATGAATCTTTTTTTCACAATTCTATTACATTATTCATTTTTCCCAATTTTTCTACCTCTCTTATATGATTTTTAAGGTCCTTTTTGAGCTCTTCTTTGAGAGCTTCTGGACTTGAGTAAAACTTCTTTGGGGTTTTGCCCATAGTTGTTTTGACATTGTTGTCCTCTTCTGAGTTTGTGTCTTGTGTGTAACTTTCTAAGGTCAGATTCCTTTTTGGTTGTTTTTTGCAAATTGTTTTCCTTTCTTTTAAATTTGAGATCTGCTGCCAGGGGAGAAGAGGCCCTGTCTCAGACTTCTTTACTGGCACTTATTAAATGGATAGGAATTAAATATACCAGAATCTTAGAATCATAAATCTGATCCAATTTGTACCTAAAAAAGCACTTCCCAATACCTAAAAAGTAATATAGTGCAGTAGAAGGAATGATGGATTTGGAATCAGAAGAACTGAGTATACTGTGAACAAGTCACTTCACTTTTCTGAGTTTTACTTTCCTTAGCTATAAAATGAATAGGTTGGCATAGGTGATTCCAAATGTCCCTGCCGTTTCTAAGTCTACAATCCTATGGTCCTGTGAGGTGATCATTCAGAATCTGCTTGAAGAGGAAAACTCTCAGGGAAGACTATTCCACTTACAGATAACTAGTATTAGAATTTTTTTTCCCTCAGCCTCAATTTGCGTTTTTTTTGTGTATGACTTCAACATATTACTCTTAGTTCTGTCCCTGGAGGAGGGGGGAGCAGAACAAAACTAACCCTTTTCTATAATAACTCTTGAAATGCTTGAAGACAAATGTTATATACAAAGTCTTCTATAAATAAAATATTACCACCTTCATCATTTGCTCATTATATGTTATTAATTAAAAGCCTTCAATCACCCCAATGGCTATTCTTGAAATGTTCTCCATGTTATCAATGTTCTTTAAATTGTGACCCTTAGAACTAAACACATTATCCCAGATATTGTATGCAGGGCAGAATGCAGTGGGATGTTACTTCCTTATTTCCAAAACATTTTTTTTCCCTCAATATAGCCCAACATACCATTGTATTTTGGACCATCATATCATAATTGAATTTGAAATTCACTAAAATTCCTTGATTTTTATTATAACCTGCTATGTAACCACACTCATCTCATCTTCTACTTAAAAAGTAGGTTTTTTTAAAGACATGAGTGCATTTCTTTTTATTAGTTTCAGGTTCATATTTAATCTTTAACTTTTTATATCTTTCTGTCATCCATTATGTTAGATAACTCTTTTCACTTTTCATCTTTTATAAATCTGATAAGAATGTCATCAATTCCTGAATCTAAATCTTTTTGACAAAACTGTTAAACCTCATAAAACAAAGCACAAATCCTGAAGACCCTTCATTGATCACCAACTTCTATAAAAACATTGAATCATTAATAACTGAGTTCATCCATTCAACCAATTCAGATCCATCTATTTTTCTCTGTTAATTAGACCACGTTTTCAGTCTTTTGTATAAAAATAATATGGAATATTTGATTATATTGTTGAAAATTAAGTAAATTTTACCTTTAGCATCTCACTAATGTATTAGTTTAGTAATTGTTAAAAAAAAAAAAAGAAAGAAAGGTGATTTGGTATGATATGTTCTTGCTGAAGCTACGATAATTCTTCATGATCACCATATCCTTTTGAGATGTTCTCCAGTCAAATTTTAATAAGTTCATTATAGTCTTCCCAAGAATTGAAGTCAAGGCTATTGGCCTATAATTTGTAGTCTCCATTCTTTTCTTTAAAAAAATCAGGACAACATTCTGTATGATCATGTTACTTCTCTTCTCCAAGATCTTTCATTTCCTTACTCTCAGTAAAATAGCTCAGCAATCTTTACTAATTCTTTCAGTAACCAGTACTAGATTATCTGGTTCCAGAAACTTGAATTTATGCAGCTAAGTACTTACATTTAACTTGGTGATTAATTCCCTATTAGTTATTTTTGTTCTGTTCTTTTTGGCTCAAAAGTCATTCTCTCTGATAGAGATAAAGAAGAAAAAAAAAATCTGGGCATTTGTGTCTTCTCTCTATAGTCAGGTGATAAACATTATTATTGTTCTTATTGATGAGGTCTAGAATTGGGGTACCTAAATGAAATTAGGGTTTAATTAAGGTCTAGTGGCAGGTTCGGGGTACAGGGAGTTGAATAGAGCTCCCCTGCAACTACTTTGGATTCAGTGCAAGGATACGGAGTTAAATGAGGTCTAGTGGTGGTGCAAGAATCCCCTGTAAAGGAATTTACAAATCTGAAAATCTACATTGATAAAAGAGGCTTTTAATGGGGTTTGAAAGTCAAGTTAAAGTCTAGTTAGTAAAGTTGAAGGTAGAGATAAGAGGGCACCAGAACCAGTGTTTCAGTGGGCAGAGATCCTTTGACATGAAAGCTGTAAGGCTGCCATGTTTGAAACCACTGCAAAGAGAGCTCCAGTCTTTTATAATAGGGGGCTTTGGCTACAAGCTGAAGGGGCTTGTAGGTGGAGTCCAAGGTTGGCTCCTGGCTGCCAGGATTGGAATTTGAATTGAATTCAGTGGGTTTCAGGACTGAGCCAGATAACAAAGATGAAACTGTTTGTGCTTGGGTGGAGTCCCCTCCCTGAGGCAGAGTCCAAGGAGGTTTTCTCCTTTAAGGGTTTTTCAGAGTTTTGGGGTTTCCTCTTCATTAATACTGTTATTATGTGCCAAACATTGTGCTAAACACTTTACAATTATTTCATTTTCTCCTCTTAACAATTCTAGAAAGTAGGTGCTCTTTATTGTTGGGATTGCTAGGTGAGAACTCAGGTTGTCTGGACAGTGACAAGGTGAGAATTCACTTAGTAATCCTAACACTTTATTATCCTCACTTTACTGATAAGGAAACTGAAGGAACAAGTTGTGATTTGCCTAGGCTTATTGAACTAGTAAAGAGTAAGAGAGGATTTAAACACATTTTCTTGACTTTAGACTGGCACTCTATCCATTGCACCACCTAGTTGTTCCATTATTCTGTTTTACCTTAAGAAATCCTATCCCTATTTTAATCATTCTATTTTCCTTAATGTAGCTAAAGATATATATATATATATATATATATATATATATATATATATATATATATGTGTGTGTGTGTGTGTGTGTGTGTGTGTGTGTGTGTATTTTACTTTAGGTTTTTAGGTTGTTTTGTTTGTTTGTTTTGTTGTTTATTTATTTATTTATTTTTTAGTTTTCCTTGTCAGCCTCAGCACATTCTGAAATTCTCTAGACATTATTCTTACAACCATGACATGCTTTTGTGTACATCTTCAATTACCTACTTACTCTTGCTTCCACCTTCTATACCTATGTTTTAAAAATGTAAATTTGTTGATGTGATTGCTATTCATCTTCATTGATTTCTTAAATGCTTTGCAATTTTCATAGTCATTGAAATTGTTTCACTTTGTGTTTTCAGAATTTCAGGCCTCTGGGCCTTATTTCTTTTGCAGAATTTTAGTGCATTGAATCTGACCTATCCTTTCTCTTTAGTTTTTGAAATCTGCTTTTCCAAAATATAGGGTGCATATCAGACTCTGTTCATTTTTCCTTTATTTTATCATATACTCTAGTAGAGTATTCTCTAGAAATAGATACTCAAGGAGAGTATCATATACTCTAGAAGAAAATGGCCACTTTTTATAAGATTCTCATCATTTCTAATCCAGTTACCAGTTCCTCTCTATTAAGTGATAATTTAATCTAGAATCCAATGTCCCCTTGTTGATTCTTCCATCTTCTAAAAGATGAAATTATTGTTAAGGAGTTATAGAAACATCAACAGAAATTGCATTAAAAAACAGCATTAAAGTAGAAATAAGCTTAGTATAATCGTTAGAAAATGTAGGGAAAATCAGTAAGGCAACTTACCCATCTGAAGCAGGGGATCCCTTAACCAGAAAGCTAAAACGGTTCATTTTATGAATATTTTTGTTAACTAGCATTTTAATGTAATGCTTTATGTATTCCTTTTCACATTAAATCACAATAATACCTATCTCTCATTTTAAATTCTAGAATTCTCCCAAATATCTGGTTAGGAAGCTGCCCTCGACAGTTGGAGCATATAACTATCAAACTGAAGCATGAATTAGGGGTGACGGCAGTAATGAATTTTCAGACTGAATGGGATATAATACAGAATTCATCAGGTTGCAACCGCTACCCAGAGCCCATGACCCCAGAGACTATGATTAAGCTCTATAAAGAAGAAGGAATGGTCTATGTATGGATGCCTACAACAGACATGAGCACTGAAGGTAATGATTCTGATGATTGCTTCTCTGCTAAATGTTTTAAAGAAACTCTTAGAAATACATACTTCATAAATGAAGCAAAATTCTATTTTTAGATTTAGCTACACAATTTTATTAAGCATCTTGTATTCTGATTTCTTGATTATAACCAATGAAATTGATTCCTGATAAATTTATTGTTTTTTAAAAGTGGTTTTCCAAGGTCATAATATCTACCTATTACTTTCTTATAAGGTTTGGATAAACATATATTCTTAGTTTTGTTTATCTGTATTTTAGGGAAGACTGGTTTTCTCATATTTAATATCTAATGCTCCAATTATTCTATAATTTCATTGACATGAGCATTTTCTCCAACAAGACAACTTACAAGTCATCCATACTGCTCTGATACTGTGCAATTATCATATACACCGCCATTTATACTCCCACAGGAAGGTCACCTTGATGGGTTAGATTCCTTTCCTTTATTCTTAACATTGAAAGCTGTGCACCTGGCCTGCCTTTAAGTTGTCTTTCACTTTTTTTAATGTGACTAATACATTTTTTTTTTGCCTAATCATGTATCTTTCTGATGAATTCTTGACACTTCTGCATAATTTCTTGTTCTTTCACTTGCCATCACCACTCTCTCCTCCAAAAAAACAACAACAAAACAAAACTTATTGTGGTTCTCAAATTCATTTTTTCAGAGAGTGTAGTAATCTTTTACTGGCAGCCTTATAATACCATCAGAAGAAATCATATTAAAACTGAATTTTATTTCATGAGAAACTTAGTCATTAAAAGACCTTTGCAATTTTTCAGTGGCTGTATAGCCTGCTCTTTTCCATTTCAATTCTGGGCCCAGATCCATGTCCTTTTGTAACATCTAACCCAGATAGACTGATGGATATGTATATTATTGCAACTGCATATTATTATCTATGCAAGCAGTCATTCTTTATCACTCTGTTCTTTCTGTATGTAGGCATAAAATTTTAAATCCTTCAAATTATGAAATTGTTATTTGGGTTGAGATTTTTAAATTCTAATTCTCTGACCATGGTTCTCCCTAATCACATTGCATTTGCTAATCCTGACCTGGCAGTGTTCAGAGCAATGACTGAATTTAGTGAATCCTGGGAGTGTAATTAGTATCTTGTATTGTGCAAAGTATTAATGGAAGGAGTGCTATTAGGGAATTAAGTTTAGTTTAGTTAAGTTTTGTTTTCTGAATTGCAGAATTTTCTACTTAGGACTTGAAAAATTATCTAGTCTAATTTCTTTCCCAGTGGTCCTGTCTCAAGCTTTAATCATTCTTCTTCTAGGAAACCCCCCTGGGGTTGTGATGTTTAAATTAGTTATAATACTTTTCTAGAATGTGATATATTCATTTTATGGTGAGAGTGAACTATTCCCTTCTCTTCCCCAAAACCAGGCTGGGCCTTCCAGTCTGACTATAGACTAGAGTAATGCTAGTCTCCTTTAGTATTCCATTATTTTATATCAGCTATTTAGGACTAGAACTGGCTTTCTTGGAATGAGGCATTCTAACTTTTGGGGACATTTGTATGGAGATGTTGTGTAAAACATAATTTACATGGAGCTATATTTTCCCAATCCACACTTAGTTTGTCTTATATAATCCATTCATTAACATGCTTTTATTAAACATCTCCTATATGCTAGGCAGTGGAGGTGCAACAAAACAAAACAAAACAAAACAAAACAAAACAAAACAAAACAAAACAAAACAAAACAAAACAAAAAGCACAAGAACCCCAACTCACCAAAACCCTAGCAACAATTCTCAATAAATAGATAAAAGAGCATTTGAGCAATGGAACCACTGCTTTTTATCAATAAAAAATTCATTCATTCAGCAAAAATTTACTGTACACTGTTGTATACCAGATATTGTGCTAATTACTGGCAACTACAAAGAATGAATTAATCTATACTTATCAATGAGCTGACATTCTAATGAGGTAAATATGAGAAATATGTATAGTATAAATATAAATAAAAACTCATTAAAATTAGTTAAATACCAGGTGGTTTGAGTGAAGTTGGGATTATTAGATTCACGCAGATGATTGTGTCTGAGTTGCATTTAAAGGAAGAAGGGAATCTTTGAAACAGAGTACTTTTTTTTCAGAGTACATTCCAGGTAGGGGCCATATATAGGGCAAAAGGCCCAGAGACAGGTAGTAGGAAGTCATGTCTGAGGAACAGAAAGAAGGGCAGTTTGGATGAAGAGCAATGTAGGAAGAACAGTATTATTCATTGAGACTAGAAAAATAGGTTAGTTCAGGTTATAAAGGGATTTAAACTAAACAAAAAATTTATATTTTATCCAGAGAAGCAATAGCTTTCTATTCCGCTGGAGATGATTGAGTAGGAGAATCACTTGATCAAATCTACACTTAAGGAAAATTACTTTATCTGCAGCATATAAGATGGACAGGGATATAAATGAGGAGATTGCTGAAATCATCTAAGTGATGGGTAAAAGGGATATGAAGCAAAGTGATACCTATGTCAGTGAAGAGAAGGGATCAGATGCAAGATGTGTTGTACAGATAGAAAGATCAAGATCTAGCAACTGACTAGATAAATGGGATGAGGGAAGGGAAGATTTAAGAATAATGCACACACTTGAATCACTAGAAGGATAAGGAGATATTTGACAGAAATAAGGACATTTGGAAGAGGGGAGGACTTAAAAGGAGAGATGATGGTTCAATTTTAGACATGTTGAATTTAAAGGGGCCCTGGGATATTCAGTTTGAAATGTTAAATATTCAGGTGTTGATATAGGGAGGCAGGAGAGAGAGAGAGAGAGAGAGAGAGAGAGAGAGAGAGAGAGAGAGAGAGAGAGAGAGAGAGAGAGAGAGAGAGAGAGAGAGAGAGAGAGAGAGAGAGAAAAGAAGAAGAAGAAGAAGAAGAAGAAGAAGAGGAAGAAGAGGAAGAAGAGGAAGAGGAAGAAGAAGAAGAGACAAAAAGACAGAGACAGAGAGGGGGAATATAAATAGAGGAGGGAAAATAGAAGAGAGCCCAGGATAAAACTTTGGAACTCACTCAAAAAAGGAAGCAATGAAGAAATGGTCAAACAGGTAGGAGACATACCAGGAGAGAGTGATATCACAAAAACCCAGAGAAAAGGGGATAGTTACTCTGTCAAATACAGGAGATAAGTAGAGAAAGATTAGGGCAGAGAAAAGACCATCAAATTTGGCACTTTGGTAACTTTGAGATAATTGATAACTTTGGAGAGAGTAGTTTCATTTGAATGGTCAGATTGGAAGCTAAATTGTAAAGATATGAAGTGGACAATCACTTTTATAGTTGAGCAGTTTAGAGGTTCAGCCTTTGCTTATGATTTGGATTCTATAATGTAATTACTAGAAGGTACAATGAAGCTTCAAAGAATGCTGCTAATGACCTTCCTTGTGTCATATCCTTTTATTCCAACCCAAACCATGCATGGACTCACATGCACCATTGACCTGTCCTTATTGACATGATTTAGGAGAGACTTGAATTAAAACTGTGCATTCCTATCCCTTGCTGATTTTTAGGTAAATATTTTTTAGGGTTAAAGAGATGCATAGTGTTAATCTGAGGCACCTGGACTATGCCAATTAGCATTTTCCGTCATGTTCAAGAAAGCTCTTTATCCTAGAAGAATACTCAGCCCGGGAACTCATCCTTCAGAAATATCTTCTACCATCTGATTGGATTTTAGAGGGCTCCTACAGAATCTCTATTTAAGCAGGACTATCAGCCAACTCTTAGCGTCTACACCATGCCCTGATATGGGGTGCTTTCTTTCAGCTTCATTTTATATTTTCATATATAAAACAAAATCAGGTCTTCTTACTCCGAGGTAGCTCTCTTTTCACTGTGACCTGCTGCCTCTCACAGAAACATATTGAAATATATTAAAATGACTTATTCTCAGACAGGAGTAGGGGCAATCAAAAGAGTACTGATTTTTGGCATCAATATTTGGAGTCAAACACTAGCTTTACCACTTGCTACTTGTGTAAACTTGGGCAAGTCCCTTACAATTCCTCAGCCTCTTCTTTAAAATCAGGGGCTTGGACTAGATAGTTTTTTAAGTCTAAACTTGAATTTTTGGATCTAAGGGACCTTTTAACAACTATTCTTCTATTATTTGTAACAGAATGAACTGCATAGCCCCTTAAGACTAAAGGATTTTCTACTGAGCCAGACTTTTCCTAGAATAGGCAGCAGTCAAAGGGTTAATAACCATTTCTGCATCCCAATGGGATATTTTATCAATAAATCAATCAGCCTATGAGGCTCACAAGATGAAAGCATGTGAGCATATAGATTAATTCAGCTGAATATTTTTAGAGCCCCAGAGAAAAATCTATGTGGAAGTGTTTTGAGCTGTGGCATAATGCTGTCAGAGGAGGTATAAGACAGAAGACAGTTGTTAGGCTAGACTGTCACCACTAGTTGTCACTGAGCTGTTAAAATCAATTGTACAATCGATTGTTACTCGTGTATGCTTTGTTGTAGGCAGAGAAGATGTTTAAGTGTTGTTTTTTCCCCAAGATGTGATTTTATCCTAGAAATAAAAAGCTCTTAAACCTGCTGACTACTTCAAAATTCTTCCTCCAAATTCAGTTTATATTTTGCAAGGAAACCACTCTTATTATGATGCTAATTTGTGCCATGGCAACAGATGCCCAGGCTAATTTCTGGGAACAGTTAATGGGCCTTAGTAAAGGATTGAGGTGAGGTCAGATGTTGAACTTTTCTTCTGACATTCAGAATATGCCAAGAGTTCTTAATAGTCTGTTAAAGTGACTACCAGTAAGTGCCTGGACTCTAGGGAGTGTGTCTACATTACATTTTCAGTTTTTCAAGGAAAAAAAAGGAATACATGAATAAAATAATATCAACAAAGTCACACTTGACCTTCCCCCCCAATACATTTTACTGAAAGAAATATAAACATGTATATGCATCTCTAGCATGTGGGGAGGAGGGAGAATTGATCCTTCCAAAGCCAGGCTTTGACCGAAATGCAAAAAAGATGAAATTTTACTTTGGTACCCTTGTCTCGTTCTTATTTAGTATCTCTCCATGCCTTCATGCTGCTGCCTGGCTGTACCACCCTGCTCTGGTACTGCCCTATTGTATCGCTTTTAAAAATATTTTTTTAAAAATTATGAACCAACCAAACAAAAATATTTAATGTTCAAAGAGGTACAAGAAGGAGGCATACATTTACAACTCCCATCCCTGAAAAGAAGTTAAATAGTACACACATAAACATTTATTAAGCTGCTATATGTGCTATGGGGTGGGGATACAAAGAGAGGAAAAAGACAGCCCCTTCTTTCAAGGACTCATAATCTATAGTTCCTCAAAACAAATCATCTCTCTCCCCTTTCAAAATCTCCTCAGCATTCCACCCTCAGCTAGGTATGAGGCATATCTAGGTATGATTGACAGTAGGCCAGTTAGGTTTAGGATCAGAGAACAAATCTGGATGTATCAACAGGTTTAACCAGACAATCACTAGAGTTTGTTAAAGTAAAAAAGTTTTCCTCCCTTTCTTCCTTTCCTCCCTCTTTCCCTTTCTCCTTTCCTTTTCCCTTCCCCTTTCTTCTTCTCCTTTCTTCCTTCCTTGTCTATGGCCAACGCTGAACCTTTAAGCAGAGAGAATGGGGAGATGTAACAATAATGACCAGTGAGGAGATAGAAAGACACTTCCTGATATCAAGAGTTCAAGATTCCAATGGGAGGAGACGAAATATAAAAAAGCAGTGTACAAACAAGATAATTATATTGTAAAAGGGAAGTAATCAAAGAGAGAAGGTACTAGGAAGGGGAGAGGAGTGGAGAGGGAGACTAGGGAAGGTCTTTTGCATAAGGTGGGGTTTGAGTTGAGGAAAAGGTAGGGGAGCTCTTGGGGAATGGAATTTTTTTATTCAGTGAAGTAGGCTGTTGTTTGTTCTTCATTTCTGAAGAGGACAATGATATCAGAGAGATAAAGCCATGACATGTAAGTGAATTGAATTTAAGTGAGGGAGGGCTGTGCAAAGTCACCTGCCTCATCTTCCCCTCTAGAGCCATCTGAGTCCAGTGGGAAGACAGAGATCAGGAGGATTGGAGATGGCCCTGGATGCAGTGGGAGATAATAGCTTTTGGTGCAACCTCAGTGAAGTATGAGATAAAGGATGAGACCCCTTATCTGAGCAGGTGCCACTGTAGGCTTAAGGAAGGGATGAAAAGGTTTGAAATAACCACTGTGATGAGTGGAATTAGAGAGGTGTAAAAAATTTGCCTTATAGCAATTATGATATATACATATACACACATGCTAGGCATTTATTAAATGCCTAATATCTATAAAATTCTATGCAAAAAGATAGGAACATAAAGGTGAAAATGAAGTAGCATTTGCCCTTAAGGAGCTTTAATTCTATTGGGGGAAACATGTAATAAATATGAAACATTAATTTTTTACATAATCACACACAGATGTGCAAAATATGGATAATAAATAAGTTGAATTAGAGTTATTAACATAAGAAGATATTTGATTTTCACAAACTGTAAAGAGAAGTGGTCTTTTCCTGTTAAGGTTTCTATTTTAACAATCATTTCTTCCTTAATCGGGGTCAAATCAAAACCAGCAATCCAATTCATCATTTTCTCTACCTTTTGAAGAATAAAATTATTAAGGTAAGGTAAGAATTTATCAGCTGCTCTGTTTTAGCACAAAAAGAGTTCCAATAAAAATCTGGATACATGAAATCCTCCATCACTGTTTTTTCATGCTTCAGAAATCTGTTTGCTGAGTTCATCATCCATTTCTTCTGTCCAAATGATCTATAGGATACTTTCATCATACTATCATGTTGTTCTGTTTCCTCCTCCACTTGGTCCATGGATAAAATGAAAGTTTTCTTTGGTCCTTTTAACTTCTAAAATTCTATAAATCTATATATCATTATTTTTTCCTTCTTTGCTTCCTGAATTTTCATATATGAGATAGGAATCCTAATACCTAGCAATACTACACTACCATCCATTTTTTCTATTCATTCTTTTACAGATACATTGTAGTCATGATTTCAATCGCATGAAGTCTCAGTGACAGCTATATAGGTGAATTTATCTTCCTACATTTCTCTAGTTCATGTTGCTTATTGCTCATATTTATGCATCTGGGATCACAAATTTGATTTATCCCTTTCTGTTGAATATCGTATCCAATGATATCACTTCTACTGATTTTCTTCTTTCTGTGTTGTATCTAATACTCTCTTTGATATCTAGCTTTATTGACATTTCTGATGGTATACATTTGGCTTACTTTGAGATGATTAGGAAGAAATTAAATGTTATGTACAACATAACTGATTTAAAAGCCCCTGGCATATAATACCTAGCATTATATGATGATAGGTTAGGTGACTTGCCCAGAATCACATATTAGTGACTATTAAAGATGGAATTTGAACCTTGATTCCAAGTCAGTATATTATACTGCTATGTATCCATGTTATGCAGTCTAAATCATAAATTCAAATGAACATAAGCTGAATGTACTCAACCGATTTCTTTAAATCCTCTGAACTAATTCTATTATGTGATCAAAATGGGTTAAGAATTGATATTAATATTGTGGAACAAAATGTTTTTGGAAGGACATGTAAATGAAATGAAATTGTGGTGCAGTTAGATGAGAGGTTCTTTTTGAAATAAAATAATCCTCTGCTCAGTCTGTGGTAATCCTACTAGACAGCTGTAATCCATGGCAAGAAAAAAAAAGCTGTATCCATCCTGAGGTATTTGTTAACTTTTCCTTTTGAATGACATTTGCCCAGAAATGGAAGTAATGGGATAATGGTGAGAAGAAACCAGCAGCATGGAATGAAGATCTTTGCTGGTATTGTTCCATTGTTTTTGAGTTGACCTATGTTGGAAAACTTACTTTTTCTTTAAAAGAAAAAACAAAAACAAGCAAACAACCCTTGCAAGGAAACAAGCTGTCTTCTCCCTATATCACCCTGCATAGCATTCTGATTTCACGGTGCAGGAGACACGTTATTATTAGCTGTGATATTCAGGTTTTGTTCCTAATGTGTATGTGTCTTGCTTTCTCAATCCTAGGCAGAGTGCAGATGTTGCCTCAGGCGGTCTGTCTCCTCCACAGCCTGCTGGAGAACGGACACACGGTCTACGTCCACTGCAATGCTGGTGTTGGCAGATCGACAGCTGCTGTGTGTGGCTGGCTCAGATATGTGATGGGCTGGAATCTGAGGAAGGTGCAGTACTTCCTCATGTCCAAAAGGCCTGCTGTCTACATTGATGAGGAGGCACTGACCCGTGCAGAGGAAGATTTTTATCAGAAATTTGGGAAGGTTCGTTCTTCCTTATGTAATCTCTAGGGGGTACAATCTCAAATTCCTGTCAGGGAAATTTGGGTGATATTTTAAGGTGATTTGAAGACAAACTAATTAAAAAGTATTGTGTTATAGTTTAGTAGTAGTATTTATTATTATTATTATTAGTCTGGGGTGCCCACTGGTTTGGATTAGAGATATATTTTCTCTGGAGTACCTTCTAAAGAAATTTGTGAATTGCGCAAGAAATGGGGTACAACACCATTGACAACACCTGTAATCAGACTATTTATTTTGGTTAGCTTACATGTAGGTGGCTTTATAAAAAATTTAAGACTACAACCACTGTTGCTTGTTGATTGCATGTAACTATTTGCTGCCTGAAAGGGGGAGAAAATCTATAATTATACAGATTTCTTTTTTTACAACAAAAATAACAAAGGTAGTCCCTAGTGTCTTGTAAATGAAAGCTATCTGGCCTGCTACCAAGCAAGACACTAAGTCTGGAAGATGGAGGTTCCATAAATCCTTGCTGAATGGAATAGAATGGAATTTCTTGTTCTGCAGGGAGAAGGTGTGTTGATATACAATCTGGATAGCTGAAATTTTTAACTTTGTCTGTTCTGAACTTTTTGGGAAGTCTAGTGAAAACTGTAGACCTCTTCTCTTAAAAATAATGTTTTTAAATTTTCCACATACACACACACATATGAAACAAAAGATTATTTCAAAAAACCAATTATATTTATATAAAGTTGTTAAAATATTATGAAAAAATTCATGGGTCTCTAGGTTAAATAAATGCTCTGATAAATCTGTGAAAACTGTAGGAAAAAAATTACTTTATGTGAGTCCATCATAGGAATTGGTTCTTGATTTATAGCAGAGATTTTTTTTATGTGCATTATGTTTCATGTTTCACTATGTATTTGAATTTTTTAGAACCTTCTAAAATGCTTGGATCATAGTAGGCACTTAATAAATATTTATTTACTGATTGATTGGCTACTTGTCTTCTTGCTTATTTGAAAAATAAAAGCATTTTACAGCTCCTGACTCAATTATCTCTTAATATTTGATAGTCCTGTTAGAGGACCATGATCAAGAGGAGTCTCAGAGCGAAGAGGAGTTAAGACAGATCCCATTTCCTTTTCTCTACTGGCTATGAGGAATAATGGTCTCTCCTTATGATGCCACATGAGAGTGTTGATTGACATTCCTGTTACATAAATAATAGATAAGAATTAATGACAGAGAGGATAATCTTACTTTCTAATTCATAAGTTGTGTGGCTGAATGTTACATTGGAAGTTAAATTCAATCATTCTCAGCCTTTTCAGTCTAAGTAACTTAGACTACTAGATAATACAATTGTAGTGCAGGACTTAAAGTCAGGGAGTTCTAGATTCAAATTCATCTCAGATACTTATTTGCTGTATGACCATGGACAAATCACTTAACATTTTTCAACATCAGGTTCCTTATATGTAAAATTGGGATAATAATAGCATCATCCTCCCAAGATTATTGTAAGGAGAAAATAAGATGATATTTCTAGAGGACTTGCCAAACATTAAGGTATTATATAAATATTATCATCATTTTTCTATAATCGTTTATCTATTCACTTCTCCACTCAAATCTATCATTATTTTCCTTTCACTTATATCTAATTATAACTAATCTCATTCTATAATTGTAGTAAGGGAAAATGTGGCATCTCTTTGTCCTTTCCCAGAAAGTAAGCTCTTCTACCTATTAATATTCCATTTATTTCTATAGAGGAAGGATTCATGGCTAGCTGATAGGGATATTATATTTGGGAGTTTTTCACTGACTTTTAACCACATTCTTGCTTTTCTTTCAGGGAATGACTAACAGTCTTTTACTACTTTCTACCAAGAGAGAAGTCAGTGACAAAGATGACAATAATGAGAAACAGAGGTGGTATACAGTCCACTCTGACATCAGCCTCATTAAGATCCTTTGAGTAATATCTAAAGAGAATACAGTGAAGTGCCCAGAAACTGCCACTACTCTGAGCTATTGGTAGAACAGACCTATAGAAAATTGTATACAATTACTTGTCCTTTATTATCCCTGCAACTTTTGTTAAGAATTATAAAACAAGTATTGGGTTAGAGGATGTAGGACCAAAGAATCTCAGATTTTGAATTGAAATGGACCTTTGAGATCAGGTCCAACTTTCTCATTTTTCAACTGAGGACATTGAAGTATGAGCAAATTAACATGCCTGGGATCACTCAGACAGTAAGTGTCCAAGGCAGGATTCAAATTCATGTCTTTTAGATTACAAGAATGAGGCATTTCATTCACTTTGTCACTTAGCTACCCTCAAAGGTTTCTATCTCCTATTGTCCATTACTAGGGATTTACCCAGATATGCCAACTGGTATTTTTAGCCACAGGAACAAAGCTCGAGAAAAGGGATTTTTTCATTTTTTGTGTCTGTCTTGAATCTTTTTGGCAGTATGGGGAAACCTTTTTTCAGAAAAATGGGTTTTTAAATTTTATATAATTGAAGGATATGCTAAATTTTGCTTAAAAGCTAGTAAAAATAAGGATGTAATTTTTCTTTTCTATTCAAAATCATGAACTGTAGGTGAAGAGCTCTAGAGCTGGAAAGAAACTTGAAGTTATCAAATCCCACCTTCTCATTTTACCAATGAAGAAACTAAGATGCAGGGGTAGTTTAATGATTTGCTCAAAATCAGACAGTAAACCTCAGAAACAAGGTTGTATTCCAGATTCTCTGACTACAGAGACAATCCTCTTTCCATGGTATTATGTCATCTCTCAAAAGATGTCTATAAACTTTTCCCCTTGAAATCAAACTATTTTTAAATGATAGAAATATGTTTCTTTGATGACTAAAAGATCCAAATCTTACCCTTCCCATTGGAAATAGGCTTTAGTCTTCTTCCCCTTTGGTCTGATAGGAGAAATCAGATTCAGAAAAATTAATTGGTAAATTCATAAATATTGACATAACTCATTTGGTCCTGTATTAATACCATGAATGATGTATTGAAGATATTTGAATGTTAGTTGCTAAATAAAAGTATTTCCACAGCTCTCATGAACAAAAACTTAGTGTGTTTTTTTCTAGTAATGATCATTTCTGAAATTCAAAAGAATAAAGCATATTTCCTTATTTGATAGAAGCGATCATAATTGCTACTATTATTTTTACTAATTTAGAGCTGAATTATAATTATCACTGTCACTTTTATACTTTCCTTTGTGAATCACAATCATTAATGGCATGACAAAAAGAAGCCAAATATGAGAGGACCACAAAGAAGAAGGAAAAGAAATTCAGCAATTTAGTTAGAAAATCAAAACAATAATTAATTGTTCTGTTAGCAGTTAGTCACCATGAGTATAAAACTTATTTTCTTCTTTTTAGAAACAGCCAATCTTCTTAGTGAAAAAGAAATGACAAGATAAGGTCTCTCACTGTATTGATAGTTTTGAGTCCTCTTGGGAAACATTCTTAAATCATGTGTTCTGGCATTGTGTTTGTCACCAACAAGAAAAAAAAAAGAACTGAAAAAAGCAATTTTTTAAAACTTAAAATCATGGTTACCAGGCTGAATCCCCCCTCAACACATTTTTGGTAGCCTTAATGATAAAAATAGGACAATAACTTCAAACTCTACAGAGATAGAGACAGGATATTGTGAAATGAAGAAGTAGAAGGTGATCTAGGAGAAGAAAAAGAAATTTCCCTAAACACTGGGCAAGTTAGCATGTCTATGTAGTACTCCATACACACACACACACACACACACACACACACACACACACACACACACACACACACACATATATATATTTTTAAGGTAAGTGACTAGTTTTGAAGCTACATTGTTACCAACCTCACTTACTATAAAGAGACAAAATACTTTGAGTTCCAAGGTACAGAAAGTTATAGGGAGGAAACAAATTATTTCTGTATTCCACTCAAGCCCCAAACAGTTCTTAACTTGACTCCTTTAACTTCCTTAGGAATAAGATTAAAGCTACCTTATTCACATCATGTGCCCCAAAAGGACCTCAGCCATTGTACCTGGTTAGCTGAAATGTGATACTATGGATACTGACTTTGGAGTCATAAGTCATGATTTTCAGTCCTATTTCTAATATATATTAGTGGTGTGACTTAAGTTTCTTGGAACCTTAGCTTTCTTATCTGCAAAATAGAAGCCATAATATTTGTATTTTGGTACCTCACATATTTGTTATGAGAATCAGTTGAGACAATCATTTGATGCTCATAGCCAACTATTATAGAAACTCATTACTGGATAATAAATTTCAACTTAATAGTGGTTATTTCCAAGAATGTCATAGTTCTGTAAGTGATTTAACTAGTGATATACCAGTTCATTGCAAGCTATTTCCCAGTTCCCAAAACAGTAACCTTTGAGAAGAACACCAAGTTTTTTTGTTTTTGTTTTTCTGGGGAAGGACTAGCAAGAAGGAGAAATGGAAGCAATAGGAATCAAGGTCAAGGGATGGGTAATAAAGCACTAAGTGAAGAGAGAATCACTAATGAGATGGTCCTGAAGGAGATTTATTTTGGGTTGTGGAACTTTGGGAGGATAAAATAACAATCTCATAGGATTTAGAGCTAGGTGACTTAAAGATCATCCATTCTAACTCCTTCATTTTATTGATAAGGAAACTAAAACCCAGGAAGTAGAAGTAACTCAGTCAAGAATGACAGCAAGCAGTTAATAGGGCTAATGTGGAATAAAGTGTGGGCTATATTAATGGAGAATTAATATCAATAGGCAAATAGTGCCATAGAGGTGAAAAGCAAAGGCAACTGAGGGTTTGGGAGGTTAAGCAAATATATTATTTTATTAAATACTATTCTTGTTTCAGTGATGTTGGATAGATATGGAAACACTCTCTGAAGGAAAGAAGAAAAGAGAATAGTATATCCACAAGTTTTGAGCCTGTTAAATTTACAGACATTCCCTTGGGATGAGATCTCAGCCTAATACAAAGTGCATAGGAGGGTATCAGTAATGATATGTGAATGGAAAGACCTACTGGAAAAGGGAAAAGGACCCAAGGATAAGAGGGAATGAGTTGAGAATACAAATTGGTTCACATTTTACTAAAGCATGTGCAAGGCACTGTGTCTATGAGCTATAGTTTGCCTAGAATGTAGAAAAGAATTTAACAAATTCTCTCCCGATTTTCTTCTAAAACAATCGAAGGGCTGTAAACTAGATGATAGTACAGGTGAAACTAGTTAAGTGATTAGATGCTAATATTGGCTTAGTATCAACTTTGAAGGATCTTCAGTGGAGTATGGATTTCTAGGTTTGGTTCTGTGCTATGTAACATTTAAAATCAATTAATTGGATAAAGTCATTAAATATAGACTTATGAAACTGTCAGATGACACAGAATCAGAGGAACATTTAACACATTGATGACAAACCAAGGATTCTAAAAAGACCTTGATATGTTGGAACATTGGCACAAATTTACTAATCTTGAATAGAGAAAAATGTTAAATATTCCATTTGGATTAAAAAAAAACACTCAACATATAAATGAGATAGGGAAGGTGTGGAGAGATAATACTTTCTCTGAAAAACATCTTGTAGTTTCATATAATACAACCTTGATTGTGATGTGGTTTTCAGAAAAAATAAAATCCTAGGCTTTGTATACAAGACTGGAAAATTTAACCTGGTCTGATGTCCTTTGTGCCCATTTCAAAGGGCACATTTAAAGAAGAACATAGATAATTTTAGAGAAGAATAAGCAACATGAAGATGTTCAAGTTCATGTGATATGGAAATAAATTAAAAGATTTGCAAATGTTTATTCTGGGGAAGAGATTTGGGTGAAGCTTGGTAATTCTTCAGGATTTGAAGGGCTGTTCAGAGAAAGAGGAATTAGACCTTTACTTGATTCCAGAAGACAGAACTAACAACAGGGAGTGGGAAATTAAGAATTTAAAATTTTTTTTCCCTCCATTGGTGGAGATTTTTTTTTTTTTAGCAAAAGCTTAAAGACTGCTGTTAAATAAATTGTGGAGAAAGCTTTTGTTTTTATTGTTTAAACTAGATCACCTCTGAAAAATTACCTTCTTTTTCAGGATGTGTGAAATGTTTCAGCATTGAAATGTAATATTAATGGAGATGGGAAAGACCCCTTGTTTAATAAAACTTTAAAAAGGTGTCCTAAAATAAGGTTTACATTTTACTTCTACTTCTAGGACACAAAGAGAATTGAAGGTCAAATGAAAACCATTTCTTAATAAGGGGCCTCTGGCTTTTTACCAATAGGATATGTGAGTTAAAAGACTGATTATTACTTCTATTCCAGAGGAATAGAGAGGAGAAGGAATTATCAACTTTGACTATACTGACCAGATGAGTGGGATTCTCACTTCAGGTCATCCCCAAGTTATTTCTATCTGCTTGACCTCTTAACAAAGGTTTTATTTTATTTTTTCATGTTTAGCCTTTGTACAGCTCTTAAAAAGAGTCTTCTTAATGTCATCTCTGTTTTATACATCTATCCTGAAAAGTTAATCTGGGTGGAAATGGCAAATTTTTTATGGGCCTTAACATATTATTTATAAATTTTTAAACACTTTTATTTAGGGTTTTGAGCTCCAAATTCCATTCCTCCTTCCTTCTCTCCTCTTCCTCTTTCCTGAGATGGTAAGCAATTAGATATAGGTTATATATGTGCAATTAAACATTGCCAAATTAGTCATTTTTACAAGGAAACTTGAATAAAAAAATGAAAGAAAATTAAAAAAAAAATAACATACTTTAGTCTGAATTCAGTGACTGTTGGTTCTTTCTGGAGGTGGATAGTGTGCTTAATCATTACTCCTTTGGAATTGTCTTGGATTGTTTTATTGTTGAGATAAATCATTTACAATTCTTCATCCAATGTTATTGCTGTACTAACAATGTTCTTCTGGTTCTGTTCTCTTCACTGTGCATTACATAACCTAAGTCTTTGAAGGTTTTTCTTCAGTCTTGTTTGTCATTTCTTACAGCACAATAATATTTCATCACATACAATCACATACCACAGCTTGTTTAGTCATTTCCCAAATGATGGGCATCCCTTTGAACTCAATTTCTTAGCTACCCCAAAAAGAACTGCTATAAACATTTTTGTATAAATAGGTCCTCCTCTTCCCCTTTTTTGTATTTTTGTGATCTAGGGTTAGCAGTAATATTGTTGAATCAAAGGGTATGCAATTTTGTGGCCCTTTGCATATAGTTAATATTAATGGAATAATAATAATGAAGAGGAGGATAGCTCACATTTATATAGCACCTTAAGATTTGAAAAGTGTTTTATTTATATTATTTCATATCATAGGATCACAAGGTCATAGGTCTAAATATATAAGAAGCTTTTTGGTGCAGTCTTCTCATTATAGAGAAAGAAAATGAAACTTAGAGAATTTAAATGATTTCATTCTTACAACAAACCACTGGTAAGTATTATTATTATGCCCATTTTTCAGATGAAGAAACTAAGATGCAGAGAGGTTATATGACTTGCTCAGGGTCACACAGTAAATACTGAGGTGGAATTTAAGCCCAAGTTATTAGAGGAGTCTTTAAGTATAGTTTAAAGTAAAAAGAATACCTGAAGGCTTAGAAATAAAGCCACACTCATTAGTGGTTTTGCTAAGGATGACTAAGTAACTAGAGAAGAATACAAGCAATTTCTTTCTATTTTGTATTTATTTTGAATGTTTAAATGCTGTACTGTTTCAATAAAAAAAACTTAAATTTTAAAATAAATTCCATAAATTCAAATTGTAACTCAAATTGTAACAAGGCAAAAGTTATTTCTTAACCTAATTTCTTAATCATTGTTTCCTCATAGCACATCATTTTCACTTAATAAATGTTTGTGATATTGAATTGTTGTTTGTCCTTCATTTTTGAAGATAATGAAATCATGAAGTGACAGTGAATTGGGTTTAAGTGAGAGTGATTTTCACCAGGCTCACTTCTTCCTCCAGAGCCATCTGGATCCAGTGGCCAGATGTAAATCAAGACAAGTGGAAATGACCCTGGATAAAATGGGAGATCTTGGACTTTTTAAGCTACTTCAATAGGTCTCAGTATGACTGAAGCTGTAGCCATTCAGTGATTAAGACTAGGGAGCAATTGAGCCAAAGAATCTCCTCTTTCATCTAACCCCCTCTCCCCCAAATCAAATAAATCAATAAATTTGGGAGGGGAAGACCCTCAGGGTTTTTGGCCAAAGCAGAAATGATTGCTGTTTACCTTCCATCTGAATCAGCTAAAGAAAAAGAAAGGTTGAGCTCCTATGGCCACCAGAAGTAGCAACTGAATGTCTGATTGAAAAGTCTGAGTCTGACCAATATAAATACATTGAAGGTTATTTTCCTCAGCAGTGGTGTAATGGAACTGTTACTTCAGAAATTAAAATAGAATGAACCCACAATTTGGGATTTTTGGAACCCCTGGATATCTGGGACTCATTACTGCTATATCTGGTGTCATCATACCAAAATTAAAGAGTAATTCATCTAAAACCAAGAATTTTGAGTAATGAAATGGTCCATGACACTTTTATAAAAGAGCCTAAATTAACTTTAAAGTGCTTTGTGACTCTATTAGATTTCAAAGGGCTCAGATATAACATTTTTCCTTAATAATATTCATATTTATTAATTTGCCCTTTGATAATTGATTCTTGCCTTATCCAAGATAAAAGGTCATGGAACCTTTTGGCAATTCTTTATCCATGGCAACTGAGGACAGAGATAACGTGTTGAATGAAATTCATAGATAATGCAAAAGCCTCATATTAGCTCTATCATCTCAACATCATCTTTCAACCTGGGGTCAGAGTTGCTAGTAAGGAACAAAATGAACTGATTTGGATTCTATGTCTTCCCTTTTTTTCCCTGAGTGGGCATTCTAATGAGCCAGATGAGAGCCAAAGAGCAGCCATCCAAAGGAATATATAGTGGAAAGATCAGACATCTCAGAAATGAGATCATTAGCCCCTAGACACTTGATTTGATGCTATATCTTTTTTTTTAATGGAATCTTCAAATAGCATAAATTTAAATGAGAGCAATTCATTTCACAATATTCAATGATTATATCTGTATAATTGTATGACAATCTCATATAACTTCTTATCTAATAAAATTTATGATATATTCTTTTATTAAATTGTTATCCATTTTTCTCAGCAAATGTATTGATGTACTAATCTCTCATTAATCATGTGTTGCTAGTCTTCAGAAGATTAGATGGAATTCTGAAGGGATAAGATGCAAGAAACATTAGGTACTTTCCACAGACAAAAGTATTTTCAATCATACTTGCCTATGAACATTCAATGGGACTCTGCTCCAGTTTGTCTCTTTTTTGGGGTAGATTTTCCTACTGAGCCTTTTTTCTTGGATCTGTCAAGAAAATCTGTACTCTACTATAGTAGAGAAATGGTTAGATTCATGTGCTTACTCATTCTGCTGATTTGTGGTGTCCACCTTTCCAGGTTTAAACATATTAGAATTCCTTTCCCTGCTGAATGCTAGAGATATCTTTTTGATGTGTCTTCTGTAATTGCTTTTTTTTTTTTTTAATTAATAAAAAGGTTGTAAGAAATTTAGGCCACCTATTCAAATATTCACTGTTGTCCATATGTATGTCACCAACAGTAAGTGTACTTGTGATTAAGTCTTTATATATTTGTATAAATTGATTGTTTCTTTTGTATAGGGTATGACTGCAATCATAAATCAGAAACATACTAGCTAATTTGTGGAAGACTGGAGAATAAAAGATAGTAACAAGGGAATACAAGCTAAGATTTTTTATTTTCCAAGAGAACTGGTACAGGAATATGTCGTATTGTTACTGAGCGCTCCAAAATAATGAATCAATGAATAAAATAAGCCCAATTCTTGAGCCTGTTACATCTTTGATCTAACATTATGTGTGGCTCCTTAGGTCAAACTCAAAACTCCAATGATTTTCCCTACTCTATAATTTTAATTGATGAAATACAGGGAAAAGAAATACGTGTATCTAGGCAAGTTTTCATATTTACAAACTGAGGTTTCCCACTGGGGAATTGTAACAATATTCATGACATTGAATGGTAGTTAGGAAGAGCAGCAGGCTTGAGATTAGGAGTTTGAATTTGAATTCTGGCCCAATAGGATCATAGACAAATCAATTACCACATAGAATATCAGTTTCCTCACTTGCATCTCACAGGATTACTATGAGAAAAACACTTTGTAAACTTTAAAGAGCCCCAGGAATGTAGTTATCATTATCTGGCTTAGAATCCATTTCTAGTCTCTGTTCTTTGACACTTATTCCCTTCTTTTCTCATTTCCAACTCTTAGAATTCCTGGCTATCTTTTTGGCTCAGATGTCGCCATTTCCACGAGACTTTCCTCAGTCTTGCCTTCTGCTAGTGTTCTCTCTCATGTGGCTAGTCTCAGATATCCTTTGTAATTACTTTGCACATATTTTGTATCAGTATTAACCAGATCTTTGGCCAACTTTCTTTGATAAATAAATAGCACTCTTATTCTTGGGCAACATCAGTTAGAGCCAAAGTTCTCCATTGTCCCTCTTAAAATAGAAACAGGAGAAAGTGAAGTGTTCTGTGTATTGTTGGCTTTTTAAAATATAACCTTATATATTCTTTTCTTGCACCCCAGCACTCCTTTGCTTCAAAACTTGTCGAATTCTAAATTTGATGCACTTTGCCAAGAAAAAATGCTTCCACACTTGACTCTTGGAACCTCTAATGCTGAGGTGTAAAGTTCTTGAATTGTGAGGGTCTGGTCGTCTGCTCAATTATAATCCTTCTCTGGGAGGAGATCTGTAAAATCTTTTCCTCTGTGTGCAGGTTTCTTGGGAGCTCTGAATCTCCTCCAACTCTTGTCCTTCCTCAAATCAGACTGGTCTCCTTTCAGACTTGTCTGGCGTCAAGACTTTATCCCAGAGTCGATTCTCTTAGACCAAATGCTGCCCTTCTTTTAACCTCCCAGAGAATGGGCGTGGGATAACGCAAGGGCTTCTGGGAAACATTACTTCAACCAATGAGCTTGTGCCTCCTAGAATTCCTAAGGTGTAAACTCCCTTTAAAGGCCCGAACCAAAGGTCTGAGCCAGAGAACTGTCAAGTCAACCTGAATTCTTACCTTGTCACTGTCCAGACAACCTGAGTTCTCACCTTGTCACTGTCCAGACAACCTGAGTTCTCACCTGGTAATCCTAATATCTCCCCCTTTCTTTTGATTTAGAACATAGAGTAGTCATGACCTTGAAATATAAATCCATCAATATGGGAGACATTACACATAATTACATAGATTACATAAACACATAGTAACATAGTAACATAATACATACTAGAAGTATGTAACAAATAACATGATCAAATAATCATAAATTGAAAATTTATAAATGTCCCTAAGTCCATTGTCCATTAGTCTCATCTTATGTTAGGAAGGCCAATGATTCCTGCTGGTTTTAAAGTTCTTTAGCAGTCTTCTTATTAGCCATGCTCTTTCAGTGTCAGATGTTTCTTAGATTTTCTCCTTTGTTTTGAGGTCTTTCTCTTTTCTGTCTCTCTCCAATGGACAAGGCGAATACGACTCATTGGCACCCATCTGATTCCTTCTCCTGCTGAAGAAATACAAGCAAACCCTCTCCCCCAGGCAGTTAACCTATCTGGTCCCTTCCATTCACCATTTTCTGGGTCTCTCCACATCACCTGGCGATTATCTAAGGACAGTGGAGATGCTCACACTGGACACTGCCCTTCTGGTGGGGCCAGTGTCTCAATATATTGTATATATTGGTGAGCAGGTTGTGGGGCAATTCCTGCAGGGCAATATGGCTGGATTCCAAAACAGTAGTACTCCAAGGGGGCATAGAAAGGCTGGTTATTTAGTAGGAGGAAAAGGAGCAAGAGTAGGAGCAGCAGCAATTCCTAGGTGGGAGGGATTAGATTGCAGACTGGAGATGTACTGCTTTGGAAAAATTTCACTGGTACTTATCATTTTTACCACTTGCTGTGTCTTCTGGATCAATTAATGAGACTGAGATACTACTGTATAAGTATATATTCTTTTGCTTATATATTCTTGTATATATATTTCTCATAGAAAATTAACTCTAAAGCCAAGACAAAATTAAAAAGATTTGAAATTAATTATTTCTATCATTTAGGCCAATGAAAAATTTCTTTAGTGAAAGTTTTCACCAAAAACTCTTATTATTGCTTAATAATTTTTAGCTTTGTCCTAAGGAACATGTAATGATCTTACTGATACATATCCTTTATATATCATTATTTTTCATCTTGCATATCATATCAGATAGAAGCTGATATTTTGAATATGTTTGGTGTAAACACCAGAATGAGAATAAATGTTGCAATAAATACATTTTTGGAACTGAAAGAGGAAGACTTTATATTTTATGAGAGGAAGATGCCCCTTAAAAATATACTTGTACTTCCTCCTTCATTTCATTACAGCCCTTCCCAAAAGGTTCCTTAAATTTGTGTTATCTCCCTACATATATTTGATTTGCTAATTTAGTTGAGTGATTTTTTTTAAAGCAATTATTCATGAAAGGAACTTAAAACCTTTTTTTTTTCCACAGGAAAATTGACTTTTTACATTTTAAGTGCTATCTATATAAGTGTGAACTACTGTTATCTAATCTGACCTCTCACCCAGTGGAGAAATCAGGATTTGGTATCTTTGACTATAAATTGCTTCCCTTTATCACTCCTTCTCTCCCATTTATCTTGTCTCACCCTATCTACCTGCTGTCAGCTATTCATTCAAATACCTATTAGTTCTATATCTTTACTCTTTTGGGGGGAAGCCCATGTAAAGTAGGTGCCTCTACTTCCTTTCCTTTCACTCTCATCTAAACTCCACAATTTCACTTCTAATATCATCATTCAATCAATACTGCTCTCTTCAGAGAAACTAAGGATCTCTTAATTGCTAGATTGAATGGCTTGTTCTCAATCCTCATCTTTCCTGAGCTCTCTGCAGTCTTTTAACTACTGATCACCCTCTTGTCCTTGATTATTGCATTTTTTTTCTCTTTTTTTGGTGACACTTTGCTCTGGAAGTTCTCCTTTCTTTCTGATTGTCTCTTTAATAGTTTCCTTTGCTGACACTTCTTTCAGATAATACCTGACAACCTTAAATGTTCCACAGGGCTCTTCTTCTTCCTCTAAACTGTTTCATTTAGTAATTTCAGCTGCCATTAGTTAAACAATTATCTCTATGCTGTTGATTTTCAAATCTACTCTTAACCCCTCTGCTGACTTCCAGTCTCACATTTCCAGCTGTCTATTAGATATCTGAAACTAAGTGTCTTGTAGACTTCCTAAACTCAACATATCCATAATGAAACTCATTATCTTCCCCCCTAAAGTCTTTCAGACTTCCCTGTAACTAGGGAGGACACTATCTTCCTCACAGTCTCCCAGGATCACGATCTAGGTATCATCTTCTGCTCTTTACTTTCAGCCCCTATATCAAATCTATTGATGAGAGCTGTCATTTTTCACATGTCTCCTTTGACATAACCATCACCCTGGGACAGACCCTCATCATCATAGAGCTGGACCATTGCCATGACCTCCTTGCCACAAGTTTTTTTTTTTTTTTTAATTCTAGTCCATTCTCAATTAAGATCACAGTTCTCTTTCTAAAGAACAATTCTGACCCTATCATTCCCCTACAGTTCTATTCAATAAGCTCCAAAGGCTCCCTATCACCTAGATGAAACATAAAATCTTTTGTTTGGCTCTTAAAACTTTTCAAAAACTCCCTGATCCTCCATACCTTTCTAGTCTAACACATTACTTTGGTTCTACAACCATGGTCTCCATGATTTTTCATGTAGATGATGTTCTCTCTCTCTACTCCAGGTATTTCCACAGGTTATCCCTATGCCCAGAATGCTCTCCCTCCACATCTCCACTTCCTGACTTCTCTAGCTTCCTTCAAGTCCCAGCTAAGGAAATTATCTCCATCTCCCTTAATTCCAGGGCCTTTCCTTTATTGTTCATTTCAAATTTATTTTGTATATAGCTTGTCTATATAAAATTGTTCATATCTTATCTCTCCCATAAGATTGTGAGCTCTTTGAAAGTAAGGACTGTTTTTGCCAATGTTTGGAACCTAATAGACATTTAATAAATATTGATTGATTGATCCAACATAAGAATATCTGCTGCTTGAAAACTTGCCATAATGGTCAATATCACAGGATCGTACATTTTAGAGCTAGAAGAGACATTATATATCTAGGTAATAATCCTCATTTTATATGGTGAGAAATTTCATTACCTCCTAAAAATGTTATCTTGTGAGATAGTCCATTCAGTTGTTAATTCTAGTTGTGAGAAAGGTTTTTCTAATATTGAAAAGTTTGTCATCCATAAGAAATAAATTAATAAATGTTTGTTGAATTGATTTCAACCAAATTCTTGTTTTCAATAACTTCTCATTTATTTTGATTTTGTCCTTTGGAGAAAAATAGTCCAAGCATTTTCCCTCTTCTGCATCACATCTTTTTAAAGATTTGAAGAGTTGTAATCTGTTTTTTTTTCCTTCCTCTTTTCTGGGTTGCCCTTGAATCATTGAATCTTAGAATTGGGAGAGAATTCAAATCTTTCTAGTTGGAGTTCAGTGGATCCAGTTCAACCTTCCCCTTAAGAATATAGTTGCTATGAGAGTATTATATGAAGATCAATTCTGATGGACGTGGCCATCTTCAACAATGAGATGAACCAAATCAGTTCCAATAGAGCAGTAATGAACTGAACCAGCTATACCCAGCGAAAGAACTCTGGGAGATGATTATGAACCACTACATAGAATTCCCAATCCCTCTATTTTTGTCCGCCTGCATTTTTGATTTCCTTCATAGGCTAATTGTACACTATCTCAAAGTCCGATTCTTTTTGTACTGCAAAACAACTGTTTGGACAAGTATACATATATTGTATTTAATTTATACTTTAACATATTGAACATGTATTGGTCAACCTGCCATCTGGGGGGGGGGAAGGAGGGGAAAAATTAGAACAAAAGGTTTGGCAATTGTCAATGCTGTAAAATTACCCATGCATATATCTGGTAAATAAAAAGTATAATTTAAAAAAAAAGAATATAGTTGCTATGCAATTCATTTAATGATGACGAAGAATTGAAAATTGAGGAAATTCCCAACAACTGGGATATAACTTTTCAAATTGTGGCATATAATGGAATATTGTTTTACTCTAAGAAATAATGAGTAAGATGTTCTCAAAAATCCTGGAAGGACTTACATGAACTGATGCAAAGTGAATGTTGTACACAATTAGTGCAATATAATGCAATGATCAACTGTGAATAACTTAGCTAATCCTGTGATACGATTCAAAACAATTCTGAAAATTGCTATCTATCACCTGAGAAAGAATTGATGCAAATCAAAGCATACTTTTTAAAACTTTATTTTTTTGTTTGTTTTGGTTTGTGTCTTATTTCATAAATTAGCTAATATGGAAATATATTTTATATGACTGCACATGTATAACCTATATCAAGTTGCTTGTCTTTTTAATAAGGAAGGAAGAAAGGAGGGAGAGAATTTGAAACTCAAAAATTCTTAAAAATGAATGTTAAAAATTACATTTACATATTTTAGGGGAAAATGTGAAATAAAAACAAAACAAAAAGAATATAGATGCTGTTAGAGATAGATGACATAACACATGAAAATCACATGAAAAAGAAATGAGGTAAACAGTTCAAATTTAAATAGGAAAATACAGAATGAAGCTACTCTGGGGTCGATAATGCTACATTCTCTAAGGAGCCAGACCTCTGGAGACGTAGTCCCTCATTCTCACTCCTCATATCCAATCTGTTGCCCATTTTTATCCTCAAAACATTTCTAATGTATAATTTTTTCTCTCCACTTATTCATCCTCCATAGTAGTACAGGGGTCCCTTATCACCTCATATCTAGACTGTTCTAGTAGCTCACTAGTTGTTCATCCTGCTTTATGTCTCTTCTCACTCCAGTACATCTCCTTCCTTTCAGTTTCAAAGTATTTTTAGAACACAGGTAGACAACCATGTTATCCCCTTTTCAATAAAGTTCATTGGCTCCTTGTTACCTCTAACAAGTCAAAAAACACTTCTTAAGCAATGACTATGTGCCAGGCTCTTTGGTACCAATATATATATAGTCACATATAAAATCTTACTTTGCTTTTAAAACCCTTTCAAACCTTTCTTACCTTTCCAGCTTATACTTTGATTCCCTCCACGTACTCATGTATAATGGCGTGAGACTGGCCTTTCTGTTGTTCCTCATACAATCTTTGCCTTTTCTTTGGCTATCTTCCTTATCTAGAATACTATCTGTCTACACTTCCTTCTTTGTGATTCCTTCATAACTCAGCTCTATCCTACCTTCTGTTAGTAGGCCTCTGCTCCCTCCCTGCATCCCACATACAGCTAGCACCTTCTCTCTGAGATCTCCTTCAATTTATCCTGCACATGAACTACCTACCATTCACACACAGTTAAGCAGTTTTGCTGAGAGGGCAACTTGAAAACAAGGTAGATTAAGGTGGATATTGGTAAATGTAAACACTATATAAAATGTGGGTGAAGCTAAATGTAACGGGAAATACACGAACTTGGTGAACCCAGAACAAGTCTGGTTGTGTGTATCAAAAGAGGAATATTTTGGTTGGATCTAGGACCTTGGGGGAACCCAAAATTCTTTGTAACAATCTCCAGTACTCCTAGAGTTACTAATTTACCCAGAGACTAAATATGGATACCAGAACATACTTTACTATATTAGGTACTTAAATGGTAATGAGATATAGGGGGAGATATAGGAGGGAAATGTTTGTTTAACTAAAATAATCAAAGGCCTGCAGCTTTTAGCTATAACTCAACTTGTTATTGCAAAGTCTCAAATCACAAGTAGGGCATAGGTCAAGCCTACATCCTTATGAGAGATTTTCACTCAGTTTATCCCATACAATTGCTCCTCTTTATTTATTAACCTTTGAAGACCTCTGACATCATTCTTGATGTATTTCCTCAACCATCTTGTTCTTAGTTTCCAATCACTCTGAGTCTGGATTGTCTTTTTTTCTACTGGAGTACTTATTCTCTAGGCTAAATGCCCAGATCTGCTAACTAATCCATTGCCTTTATTGTCTGGTTAATAAAGATTTCAACCATGGCCTGGCGTCTAATGAGCCTATTCAGCATACAAATTGGGGTTCTGTACCCTCAACTCCTATGGAGGCCATCTATCATCCCAATCATTTGTGTCCCTAGTAATTGGAGTAGGTAACCTTTCACAAATAAAAATACCTATCAGGGAAGTCAGCAATAACAAAAATGCTAAAACAAAAAACAAAAAACAAGAAACAACCCAGATATATGCATCTAGCAACAGATAGATGACTAGGCTAAATACTCGCCCCTTACTTAGGATAGGATATTGCAAGATCTACTCAATGCTTGCTCTAATTACAGAAATTTGCTATAAGAGGAAAAAGTAGGGACATGATTATAATCAAAAATTTGTCCTTCAGGTCTCAGCATGAGAGTATCTGTGACAGGATAAAGCATTCTTAGCAATAGCAATTCCACCTTGTAGCCAGATTCAGAAATAATCAGGTGGGTTCTTATTCAAAGGAATAGCACAGGGAAACTGAGTCAAATGGATCCCACCTTAAATGGAGGCCAAAGTTGCCCTCCCAACTCTTGCCCAGATACTAACCTTTGTTTGCAATAATTCAACATCACATTCCTCTGAGTAGCTTGTGTCATATTTCTTTCAGATGGTGGATTGCTGGCTTGATGATCCATCAGATAATCATATCTATCTGAATTCAAAACTCCAAATAATATCAGCTACAGTCCCAAGAATCTTTATCTTAAATAGCAAGTCTCATTAATCAAAGCTTTAGGTGAATTTACCTCTCAAGGATCACATATAATAAATATTGACTATAATATTATGTTGATAACAGTAAGAATCATCCTAGAAAGTTGACAGCTTATCTTCATATCTAAGTAAATGGATTTTAAATTCAACATTACATAAATCATTTTACTTTATGATGCTCAATAACCAATCTATCAAAACATGTTCAAGTATTAACCACATTCAGAGGGACAAAGACATAGATCACTGTTCTCAGAATCTTCCTACACAATAGGAAAGGCTTTAAGATGATTCAATAGAACAAATTAAAACTCACATGGAATATAGAATATTCTAATTTCACATTAAAGAAGCCTATCAGAATTCTTTATCCTAAAAAATGTTAATTCAACTTTCTCTAATCAAGGAGTCCCTGTAAACTTTTCTGGGAATATAAAAGGTACAACACCAATATTGTTAAAATTCTTCTAAGTACAAACAAATATTCTTACCTCCCACCAAAACATTCCTAATGGGAATTTTAGAGGTTATAATTTGTCCTTAATAGTCCATTCTTGAAGTTTCTTCACAAGTCCTTTAAGTCTGGTGTTCTCAGCCTCCAGGCTGCAGTCTGTCTTCTGTAATGTCTAGTAAGTTCCTTCCACTCTGCTTCTTCCAGGGCTTGTAAGCCTAAGGGCTAAAAGGGATGAGGACACTGCCAGTATATAATTTCTCTCTCTCTCTCTCTCTCTCTCTTTCTTTTTCTTTCCTTCTTTCCTTCCTCCTTCTTTCCTTCTTTCCTTCTTTCCTTCTTTCCTTCTTTCCTTCTTTCCTTCTTTCCTTCTTTCCTTCTTTCCTTCTTTCCTTCTTTCCTTCTTTCCTTCTTTCCTTCTTTCCTTCTTTCCTTCTTTCTTTCTTTCTTTCTTTCTTTCTTTCTTTCTTTCTTTCTTTCTTTCTTTCTTTCTTTCTTTCTTTCTTTCTTTCTTTCTTTCTTTCTTTCTTTCTTTCTTTCTTTCTTTCTTTCTTTCTTTCTTTCTTTCTTTCTTTCTTTCTTTCTTTCTTTCTTTCTTTCTTTCTTTCTTTCTTTCTTTCTTTCTTTCTTTCTTTCTTTCTTTCTTTCTTTCTTGCTGGGGTTAAGTGACTTGCCCAGGGTCACACAGCTAGGAAGTGTTAAGTGTCTGAGACCATATTTGAACTCGGGTCCTCCTGAATTCAGGGCTGGTGCTCTATCCACTGCGCCACCTAGCTGACCCCCAGTATATAATTTCTTAAAATCTTATTCTTTGTTTCAAAAGAGGGTCTTTCTCTTTTTCCTCCCAAATGAAGTAAACCAATCTCATATAGGGAAAGTCCCAGAGCACTTCTGGGAACAATTCTAATTCTTTAACAAAGCGATATCCAAACATTTGGTCCAAAGCAATGTAGTTTCTAATATCAATTTAGTAACCCCTTTCTTAAGAATCTGATTCAATCTTTCCACTTTACTCAATGCTGGTAGATGCCCAGGTGTATGGAATTGCTATTTAATTTGCAGTCCCTTCCCATTATTTTTATACAACCTCAGAAATAAAACATGTACAATTTGTTCCAATGTTCCAATTTAGTCTGCTAACCCCTATTAAAGCAGCAGAGCCCAGGGAAAGTTTCCACCTATCCACTCTCTCAATTTTCCCCACTGGTATCATTTCATTACAACTTAACCTAAATATTTTGGAGCCAGGCTCCCTCCTTCTGGAGGGACATCTCCTTAATACCTTCTTTATTTATCTTTAGGCATATTATAGATGGTTCAGATAAAAGTTATTTTACAATTACACATATCCTTGTTCACCATATTTTCTTGCTTTTACTTCTTTGTTAAAGGCAGAAAACAAGACAAATCTTAAGATTAATATTCTAAATAGTTTTGGACCAAATTTCACAAAATTTATACCACATATTCAACAGAGCTGACAAAATGTTAAAGCACAGTTCATACAATTTTTACAAATTATCCAATATACAATTTAGAATGCAACATAGTAGCTTAAATATATTTCATCTAATTGGGAGATAAACATGTGACCTCTTTAGGTTAAGTTACCAGAGAACTAAAACTTTTAACTTAAAATCAAATCAAATACAGATTTAAATTTCAAGTAACAATACTTTAATATGAATCCACACATTTCTAAAATCTTATACCAGAACAAATTTACAATTTTAACATTCACTAGTTAATAGTAATTATCTCATACAATTTCAGAATAGAATGCCAGTTTAAACACACAGCTGCAAAATTAAGGTGGCTAAAAACTATCCTTTCAAGTCCGTTCTCAGGGCTTTATGAAATTGGCAGGCTTTAGGAACCTGGGGGAAAGAATTGGAGAAAATTGAAACCAGGTATCTGGCTGAGGTGTGGCCATGCCAGAAATATCAGGGGAACATGTCAAAGATATTGGGACATCAGTTCAAACCCTATAAGAGTCCAGGACATTCAGGATACCAGACAGGGAGGTTTTTTCCTTTTTCAGTTTTTCTATAAGCCTCAAGTTCTGGCCCTTAGAAGGCTTCTAGTCATGTAAATTAGGCTACTTAAAATACAATAGACTAACTCAACTTATCTGATAGACAGTGACAAGCAACATAATGATTAGTCTCAAAAATCCCAGAATCTGCCAAAATGTTTTAGTAACTTTAACTATTTCTGCAGACCCAAACTGACCAGTTTTAAATCCACAGAAAGATCAGATTTTTTTTTTTCCTTTTCTTTTTGGTGTGACATTTAAAAACTTTGCCCTTCTCTGAACTAGCCAGTCCTTTCTCTGGCTAGGTAAAAGCTATTTGCATAAATCCAATTATGTACAAAAAAGCACTTTAAAATCCCAAATAGCCAGATTTCTCCCTCTCTCCCTCTCCCTCTTCTTCTTTCCAAAACTTTAGGAGCCTGCAGCCCAGGTATTGAATTTACACTAAACCCTCAGGGAATGGAGGTATCTGTCCAAATAAAACATCAGTATTTCCCTATACATTTTGGTACTTCATCCCAATTCTTTCTAAAAGACAATGTTCTCAGGACACTAGATAGAAGAGCCAGCTAATTTGCTCCTTTTCCAAGGTTCACAATTTCTTATTTTCTTTAATGGAGAATTCACCTGATCTTATCAAAGTAAAATAGGAGAATGCTTATGGATTCAAACCACTTTGGATTTTCCCAGTATCAAAGGGGAATAGGAGCCTTTTATGGACTTTGCCTAAATTTTCCCAATCTCAATCCCAGTCACCCAGTGAACTCACTAGTTCTTGGCAGAGAGACAGTTTTTTAATCACTTAGAGTCTTTCCCCCTTTCATCAGTTTCTCACTCACCTGAGTTGTACACAATTTACTTAACTGATTAAGCTGGCTTATCTCTTAGCCAAATTAATTCTCTGTGATTTGCTAGTTCACTTCTTTTTTTGCTTTTTCCAAGTGTTTTTTATCTTCAGGAGTTTACCTGATCCAGCAGGAGTTCCCAAACTAAGTCCAGGGACCACCTGAAAACTCTTCAGAGAGCACTCAAAGATTCGGTATAGGAGAGACCCCTCAAGAACAAGAAATATCCCGGACAAGCCCCCAAAGTATGTGGGACAGTAGTGACAATCAGAAACTCTCAGAGTAAGAAAAGAAAAAGGGGTTTATTACAATCTCTCCAGAAAGGGCAACCCTCATCTGACAAGGTGTTTGAAGTAAAGTGCAAACTGCAAGCACAGGATTATATAGACCTTAACTTCACCCTCTGACTTTCTTTCCTATTGGCTGGATATTCTAATTTTCTCAGAGATTAAATATGGACCCCAGAACACACTTTACCTTAGATACTTAAATGCTAATGAAAAGGGGTGGGGAGACTAGAGGGAAATGTTTATCTAAGATATTTGAACACCTGCAGCTTTTAGCTATAGCTTAACTTGTTATTGTAAAGACTCAAGTCATAATTAGGGCATAGGTCTAAACCATATCCTTATGATTTCTTCATTCAATATGTACCATACATGTAGTAACATAAAGTTAGGTTCGCATATTAATAAATGATAAACAATCCACAATCCCTTCTTTTGAGTTTAAAGCCTAATATTCTTATTCTGGTGAAAACATAATTACAGAAGTAGAAATCTAGGTTATGATTTCGAAGGAGGCTCAAACTTTGACTTCTACTTGGGGAATGTCAAATAGTTCATGTTATTATTCCAAAAGTCAAATCCTGTTTGGGTGAGAGTAATATAAACAAACAGAAGATTTTTCAGTTGACCAACAATTGCAGGAAGTATGGCCTGATCCATGAATAATAAATAAAAGGAATTTGAACATAACCCTTTCTCACACAAACATAAACACTAAGGAACATTAAAGCCAAAGTAATATAGTAATGATCATGCATATTAAAGAACATAAAATATCCTGACTCTTGGTAACTCACTCCCAAAGTCATTTTAATCAGCATATTTCATCTTGAGTTCCAGCTGTCACATCTGATCTCTAAAACATCTTCCCTTGGGAATTCTGGAATAATATCCTCAGGACAGCTCTGCTCTGGAGGGGGCTCCTCTTAGTGAAGTTGCATCTCTTATTTAAAGTCACTTGCAGAGATTCCCAAGGCAATTCTGCTAAAATCTGCCACTAGCAAGACACAATAAGCTTCCTAAATTTGGTTTTCCAGTAACTTGTTCATGTGGTAAAACCACCACAAATATTGTATCCTATTAACAACAGTACTATAAGGAGAACATCAGATTAGGAATCCACAGTTCACCTGACTTTTAGAAAATTTCAATTTTTATATATCCCTTGTTCTCTCTATCCTTACCTGAAGTCTATACATGATATAGTTAATTTCATTTACAGGCTGAAGGAAGGATCTTAAAAGGAACCATGAAGACCTGACTTGATGACCTAAAATAAGTTTTATTATATACTTCAATGTATTTATGATTTCATTAATATAACTTTTTTCTAATTAGTTTAGCTGGAAACCTAACAATGCCTTCTTCATACTTTATACCTATTCCCGAATTCTATATATATACTTGTTAGGATCCTTCCTCCAGGTTAGAATTCTTAATTTGGCATTTGAAAGATGAGGGCCTTAGACAGATTTCAGGAGGTATGTGAACTTGAATGAGAAAAACAAAAAAACTTATTTTCATTTGTCTGTAAAATTTATCAATTAATTTTAAAATACTGAGTGCTGAGCAGTTTCCCAAATGCAATTCAGCTTATTCTCTTTCCTCCTATTCAATTTTGGGTCCATTTATAGTGCCTTTCTAAGACAGTTGTACTAATGAATTGCTTCAGTGACCCACATGTACACCTCAGTGTCATTTTCTTGATAATAGGCATTTTTTTGCCATTTGATATTTTTTCCTTTGTGGATTTTAGAACTATAACAAGAGTTTATTACTCCCAGGGCAAATTTAGTTGAAAATGGATTAGTGGGCTGATGACCATTGGCTTTATCAGACTATTAAAGGAATCCATAACACATAAAAAAGTTTAATAATCTGTAAGATGTCTTTTAACATTTTATTGGAGTTATTTCAGAATTCAGACTATTCTTCTGCTGCCATATGCTCTTGTTTTCATTACATGACTAGTATGATTGCCCAACATGTTTTGCAATTTACATATTTCCTTTATTGATGATTGTTAATTTTATAATACATTTAAGAGAAATCTGTCTTTTATGCCATTTCCTTCACATAAATTACTGTTATATCTTATCTTCTAAAAGTCATTGATGTGATAATCCACTTAGAGACAAAGACAAAGTAAATGGTTTATCCTTAATGATATAAGATTCACACATCTTGGTTGTAGTGTATTACTAACAAAGGAAATTCCGGAGCAGTGATCATTTAAGTTGGAAGAGAAACAGAAAAGAGCAATGCTATACAAATCTAGAGAAAAGAGATTATCTGGGAAGAGAGTGACTGACAATATCACAGACTATAGAGAGATCAAGAAGGATGAGGATTGAGAACAGGCTATTCAATTTGGTAATTAAGAGATCATTGGTAAAGTGGAGAGAGCAGTTTCAATTGAATGATGAGGCTGAAAGGCAAACTGCGAAGAATTAAAAAGAAAGAAAAAAGGAAGTGAAAGCACTGATTCCAGATAGATTACAGATGTAACTATTAATAATCACCATGCATCACTGTAATTCTCAGGATAGCAACAATTATGATTCCTTAAAAATTGTGGTGTTCTATGATTCATTGTGACATAGCTTTATATGAATATTATCATTAAAAAAGATGTTTTTCTTTTATGTATTAGGAAGCAACATCAAATCATTTAGAATATCAGGCCTCTTTCCAAAGATATTCAACCCACTCCTTTATTCCTATTCTCTTCCAGGATCTGCTTATTATTCATTGGTTGTACCTTTCCAACATGTATGTATGACAGACTGATTCAGTGGGCTGCTCATTATTCAAACAATAGGCATTCTTATCCATTTGTTTTGTTTTTTTTCCCTAAAGATTACAGAGCTGACTTTAGCAATCTTCCCCTTTTGGGGAGGAATGGTGGCCTCCCTCCATGTTAATTCCTGTAGACAAAATTCCAAGTACTATTTAAAAATCTGATTATTAGGCTGATCTCTTCAGAGTGGTTCTCAATTTCATTGAAGTTCTATCGTGGAGAAGCTGAACACATTCCTTGTTTCGGACACATCCCAATAAGATCAGGAATAAAATAAGGATGCCCATTATCACCACTATTATTCAACATTGTACTAGAAATATTGGCTTTAGCAATAAGAAAAGAAAAATAAATTAAAGGAATTAGAATAGGCAGCAAGGAAATAAAATTATCACTTTGTAGGTGATATGATGATGTACTTAGAAAATTCTAGAAAATCTTTCAAAGACCTACTACTTTTACTAAAAAATGATGGACAGGGGGCAACTAAGTGGTGCAGTGGATAGAGCACCAGCCCTGAAATCAGGAGGAACTGAGTTCAAATGTGACACCAGACACTTAATACTTCCTAGCTGTGTGATCCTGGGCAAGTAACTTAGCCCCAATTACCTTAGTATTAAAAAAAAAGATGAACAAACTGATTTTATAAAGGTCTGGAAAGATTTATGTGAACTGATGCTGAGTGAAACAAGCAGAACCAGGAATACTTTATATATAATAACAGCAAGAATGTGTGATGATCAACTATGAAAGACTTGGTTCTGCTCAAGAGTTTCAGTGATCCAAAATAATTCCAATAGACTTTGGGCAGAAAATGCCATCTGCATCCAGAAAAAGAACTAAGGAAACCAGGTAAATCAATACATGCTTTTTCTGCTTTTTTGGTTTTTTTTTTTTAAATCTCTCTTATGGTTTTTCCCTTTTCCTCTGATTTTTCTCTTCCAACATGATTCATAATGTGTATTAGAAATAAATAAATTTACTAGAAAAAAGAATCTCTATAGTCTTATGAAATTTGATGCAGTCAAAACATGTCATTTGCAAATAGCAATATCTAAAAGATACCACCATCTGTAGGGATATTTTCACCTGTTTGGACTCTGCATATTGGGAATTAAGATGTTAGGGTTTAAATACAGTGATTCAAAGAGGTAGGATATATAAGCTTGGTTCTCACTGTAAATCTATGATCCTTTGATTCTACCCATCCTCAGAAATACTCTTATCAGAATGAATAGGGATTAGTATGCCAGCAGATCTGCCTCCCTTTTTTGTCTATTTGCTATTTTTCCCCTGTTTCATTTACAAATGCTTTTCAGGTGATGCAAATTAATTACATCTTTTGCTAAGCTCTCAATAAACCCAGTTTCCCCTCCACTGCATTTCATTGTTTTAAGAGGCAATATTGCTCAGGATGACATAAGATCTAAACATGAGTCAGACTTAAATGTACCTAAAAAAAACAGTGTGTTGCGCACATTCACAATTCTTTGTAAGTTTTGGTTATCTTTCTTCCCCTTAATGTTCTGGTCTTAAGAACCATTAGAGGAAACAGCCAGAAAACTTAAAAGGGGACATTAACATGCTAGCCTATTTGCTAAGCTATCAAAATGTTTTAGAGGTAATATTTGTGACATAGTAATATGTAGTAAAAAGCTTTGGTGGATGATTAAATGCAAAAAAGCAATTTCATGTTCCACAAAGAAAAAGGTCCATTGAAGGATATTAATGCAATGATATCTTAAGCTAAATTCAGATAGCACTTTTCAGCCAAAACACATGAGCATTTCAGTATATATATATATATACATATATACATGAGCATTTCAGTATTTCAGTATATATATATATATATATATATATATATATATATATATATATATATATATATATATACATATACACATGAGCATTACAGTATATCTATATAGATATATAGATATATATATACTAAACTAACATAAACTTAGAAAAATGTGAAATTGTACTTCTATATTTAGAAATCACATCTTGAGAACTAATCATTAGACGGTTGTTGAGAGAGAAAGAAGGATGAAGAAGGATGAAGGGACAGTGAGTAATTAGGAAACTTTTGGGTTCCTTATATTTAACACTGTCTCATGCAGTTACTAAGTGTCAGAAATAGGATTTGAACATTTGTTTTCCTGATCCCAAGTCAATATTTTATCTACTTCAAGCATGCTGTTTTGACTAGATGGATACTTTGCTCTTTATGGAAAAAAAATGTTCATAGATTCTTCCATATATCCAATTGGTCTTGTCATTAGCTCCCAATATTTAACTGCATATTTATCTTCTTTTCTACTGATACCATGGCCCAAGTACTTCCAACACCTCACTTGGCATATGATTTCGCTCTTATTCGATGACCGTACTTGAGTCCAGTGCTATACTATTCCAGTACCTCCTTACTATTGGAACAAAAGCGGTTTTCTCCATCTATTACTTTGATTGAATAGTATCATTACCCCAACTTGGTATTGTAATTTAGAGGTGACCCCACTGCAGCATTTGGAATCTCAGACTACATTGATCCTCATGTTTTTTTGTCTCCCATGCCCCATGGCACAGTATCATTTTACCTGCTTTAAGCATATTTCACCCAAGTCCTCTTTTTCTCCATTATCATCCTCAGACTTTCTGCAAAGTAGTACAATAAGTTTCGATCTTGAAATAATAGCTTATATGGTAGATAATATATTACTCATCTTTCATAACCAGGAGATGTAATCTTAGGTTATCTATGGTAGAAAGTTGAATAGAATCATATAATTTTAAAGTTGAAAGAGATCTTAAAACTTCCTCTTTCTCCATCTTTTTCTCCATCACCCTTCCCTGTCCTATAAGAATGGGTTTTAGGACTTGGGTTACATTAAATATTTCTGAGCACCAATAATACTCCACAATTTTAAAGATTAAAGCTAGAAGGAACCTCAGAACTGATTTGATCCAATTAATTCATTTATAGATGAAGAAACATGAGACCAAGAGATTTTAAGGACATGCTTTGTCTAAAGCCATATAGGTGGTAAATGACAAGAGATGGAATTTTAACCCAAGTCTTTTTACTCTAAATCCACTTTCACTGTATTGTGGTGCTAGATTCTCTTCAGGCCAGAAACTGGACTTAGTCTCTGCTTTTTAGGAACTGACACCCTAACACAAGTCCTCAATATCTCTAATACAGATTACCCCAATAGTGTTCAAGATTTCTCCCCATTTCAATCCATCCTCCACTCAGCTTCTAAAGTGATTTTCCTAAAAGCCTAAGTTTGCCCACATCAGGCTCCTCAGCTCTGCTCAATTAATTCAAATTCATTATAATTCTTTATATTCAGAATGAAACATAAAATTCTTGGTCATTTGTACCCTTCATAACCTAGTCCCTCCCTAGTTTTCTAATATTTTTATGCTTTATTCCACTTGCACATCATGTTCCCTTCAAACTGGCCTTTGCACAGCACACCTTATCTTCCCACTTTGCCTTTTTGCTGACTGTCTCTCATGCCTGGAATTCTCTCTCTGTCCACTTTTTGCTTATTGAATGTCTAGTCTGTCTTAAAGACTCAGTTCAATAATATGGAAATATGCCTAAAAGGCTATAAAACTATGCATAACCTTTGAACTAACAGTGAAGGTACTATTTTTTATACTGAAGAATATAAGGAGAAAAGTCCAAATGAAAATGATAAGGAGTCCAGATGAAGAGATGAGAAAAAGTTCCTTTATCATCCCCAAGATTTTGTGAGGACCTTCTTTTTTTTTTCTTTTTTTTAAAAATTAATTTTATATTTATAAATTTTTTGACAGTATATGTGCATGAGTAATTTTTTTTATAACATTATCCCTTGTATTCATTTTTTCAAATTTTCCCCTCCCTCCCTCTATTCCCTCCCCTAGATGACAGGCAATCCCATACATTTTACATGTGTTACAGTATAACCTAGATACAATATATGTGTGTAAATCCAATTTTCTTGTTGCACGTTAAGTATTGGATTCCGAAGGTATAAGTAACCTGGGTAGATAGACAGTAGTGTTAATATTTTACATTCAATTCCCAGTGTTGCTTCTCTGGGTGTAGTTGTTTCTGTCCATCATTGATCAGCTGGAAGTGAGTTGTATCTTCTTTATGTTGAAGATATCCACTTCCATCAGAATACATCCTCATACAGTATTGTTGTTGAAGTGTATAGTGATCTTCTGGTTCTGCTCATTTCACTCAGCATCAGTTGATGTAAGTCTCTCCAAGCCTCTCTGTATTCCTCCTCCTGCTGGTCATTTCTTACAGAGCAATAATATTCCATAACCTTCATATACCACAATTTACCCAACCATTCTCCAATTGATGGGCATCCATTCATCTTCCAGTTTCTAGCTACAACAAAAAGAGCTGCCACAAACATTTTGGCACAGACAGATTCTTTCTTTCATTCTTTAGTATTTCTTTGGGATATAAGCCTAGTAGTAGCACTGCTGGGTCAAAGGGTATGCACATTTTGATAACTTTTTGGGCATAATTCCAGATTGCTCTTGTGAGGACCTTCTTTAATTCCTTCTTGCTTCATAGCACTGTTAGCTTAGGGCACTGTTTGCTTAGCTTAGCTTTTTGATTTGCATTTTTCCAATATGAAAACAGGGTGTTTTTCATTAGACTTCATATTTTACCATCTCATCCTATACTTGTTTACTGGACATAAATGTTTTTGATTAACTTATGAGAATTCCAGGAAAATCCAATCTCTTTATAAATATTAAATCATGTATGACCAGAAAAACTGCCTTTTCCTGTGCCTTATCAAATATGTAAACTTATTCTACCTGTCAGTGCCTCTCACTAATGGAGGTACAATATAGAGTTTTGATTGAATTTCTCTCCCCTACACACACACACACATACACACACACACACACACACACACACACACACATACACATGTGTAGAGGGTCACAGACAGTGGGGGAACTCTGGGTAAGGTATAAAACCCTTCAGCCCAGAGGGAACCCGCTGACAATGTCTGGTTCGGCTCCTCGTCTCTCTTTGATGCCTCTCACCCTTCCTGAGAAGTCAGGGAGGGCATGACCACCTGTGTTCTACTTGAAGCAAAGGATACTTACAGTAAAGAGGCATTTACATATCAACAGCAGGATGCTTATAGTTAACATTTGCACAGAGTGCTGTAGTGATATAATCATACTAAGGTATTTAGGGGCTGAGAGGATTGGAAGTAAAAGGACTCCAGCTTTGACCATCCTCATGGGTCTCTTCCCTCCTTCGCTCCTCCACTTAGACCAAGGATTCGGGCTGGTCCTGAAATCCTCCAGAGAGCTGGTCTGGGACAGAATATTTTGGCATCCCAGCATGGGGGCTCTAGAAACTATAGTACATTCTGGCACTCCAACTTAGGGGCTCTAGAAAGCACACTACATATATGTATACACATATGCATAAATATATGCTATTCTGATTCCCACAATATATTGTATGTGTATGTGCCTAATATGTATATGTATATGCACACATATACCTAGTAGATATAGATGCATTTTATATGCATATATATATATATATATATACATATATACACACACACACACACACACACACACACACACACAGACATGCAGACAGCATGAAGCAAAATTCCATTTTCGGAATCAGGAATTCTCATGCTATATATCATCTATTATATATCTACAGAAGGAAAATTGTAACAGCTTCTGATTTTCAAAGACATGAATAATCATGATATGACCCAGGACTCTGCACCAGGAGTAGGTGATAAAGAATATTTAGAGAAGTGCCTTGACCTAACTATGGACAAGCATGTTTCACCATATCTGGAGGTAGATAAAAACTAAGAAAAAACAAAAGAACCTTTAAAGACTCACAAGTATAAACACAAGAAGATATAGTGCATTTTACTAAATCATAATGACAAAGAAAGACTTTTTCAAATGTTTTTCCTTGGAAAGTTATCTTGAGTTAATGTTTAAAAAAAAAAAAGAAGATATACTTTTGCTTCCCGAGAAGCCTCTGCTCTCTGAAATTGGAAGAGAAAACTTATTTGAATTGGGCAACAAAGGTCAAAACTGGTCTCATTGTGACATAGATAACCTTGACTTTGGTGTCCTCTTTCCCTTTTCCCTAATCCTGTTGCAGTCTGTTTCATTCCTTTCATGATGCCTCCTGGATGCTCAGAATCCTTCCATTTTCCCACTCAAATCTCCAGGGAATAGAGAATGCTCTACTTAGCTCTTTAGACTTCTCTTTAGATTATCTAAATCAACCTATTCTTTGTTCAGTTCCTACAGAGTTTTGCTCTTTGCTCTCAGGTTCATGGAATTTGAGCATTTGGAAGGGGTCTTAGTGACTCATATTCAAAAAGAATATCTATGACAACTGCCCATCCATCAGAGACCAGAGGATTTATTAGGAAATTCTTTAAAGTTCCCAATCAAGTTGAAATTGGCTTCTTCACAACTTCTACCTTTTGCTTCTGGTTTTGCCCTTGGGACCCAAAGAGAACCGATCAATTCTCTCCATGACATGATCTTTTAGTTTACTGTGATAAGTAAATCCAAATCCTTGATGAGACCCCTTAGGATCAGAGAAGATAGAAGTAGACATGCTGGACATCACAAAAGTGTGAAGAGGAGACAGACTACCTGTCCTGGGACTCCTATGTCTTCCCTCTAAAAATGTAGAGTGTGGGTACTGGCACTGATTATTTTAGGCAATGATTCTTTTTATTTTTGTCTTTGTGTCCCCATCATCTAGCCCAGTGCTTTGTAAATTGTAGGTTCTTGATAGAAAATCAAGTAGATTTCATTTTCTCTCTTTTTTATTTTCTTACTGTTTTTGTAAGACTCTGGTCAACTTTTCAGCTCCTAGCAATCGTACAGACTTTGGAGCAAATACTTCAAAATATCATTGCAGATTGCAAGCACCTTGAAACTAATGTGTTAGTTTTTCATCTTGAATATTTTAACTGAAAACCTTGCCGTGGAGTTCTTCCTGGAGAAAAACATTATTGGATGTTGATGGAGCATTCCAAGGTAGTCTTTTTGATATCCTGGGTATAATTTTCTGATAGTTGAATCCTAGAGTTTTATTATAGAATTTGCATTTTATCAGAAGAGGGAGAAAGCTAAAAGCAATTCATTCTAATTAGATTTTTATATAGATATAACAATGCTCTTTTCTCCAAACTCCATATTTTAGAACCTATTTATCCAAAATGGGAAAATATACCCCAGAGTTGGTTATACTTCTTATTGAATGAGAAATTGAATCCCCAAAGAAAATCTGTATTTCTTTCTTTGCATATAGTAACATCCTGCAAACTTAATATTGGGTCTTAAATCATCAAGGAATACAAAATACTCTCTCCTGTATCATATGATGAGTGATAATCGTATAGGATTCTGTACTCCTCAGAGACAAATGAATTATTTGCAACTACCAAATTTACCTCTTGTGAATAAAACATTTTATTGTTTATAATTCAGTTGGGAGCTGAATAAGGCCAAATGCAAGAATTTTATACTAGAGGGATCCCATAAATAGTTATGGGACAATAAAAATGTAAGTTATCGACTAGAATGGGAAGATGATGCTACCTCCTAAGAAGGAGGACCTAGGAATCCCTAGTTAGAGCAGTTCCCCCATAATGGTATGATTTGGTTATTGTCCTGGTGCTGACAAAATTACAGGTCAACTATTCATCATTTATCTTTTAATAGAAATTATCAATCTTCCAAAAACTTGTAATCCTTTCAAATGGTCCAGGACATAGTCTGTGTCCTTTGTGATGAAATCATGTGTTGTCATTTGAAAGATAGAAGTTTTAGAAAAAGAACGTTCTAACCACTGGAATTTAAATGAAATTTATTGATATCTTTTGTTTTTGCTTCACCAATATTTTCCAATAAATCTTACCCTCCCTATCCTCTCAGAGGGCTATCCTTTATGACAAAGAATAACAAAAACAAAAACAAAAAAGAATAAGTTCAAGGAAAATTAATGTATCCACCAAGCCCAACATCATGTGCAATTTTTTATAGCTGGCCTTTTTCTCTCTTCCTCCCCGCTCCGACTTTGTCACATTTTTGCACATAAAAGAGGAAGCTACAATTTCATACCTGTTCTTTGGGGCCAAGCTTGGTTGTTTTAATTTCTCATAATTCCATTTATCATTGTAATCATTGTATGTAATGGTAGGGCTGTTAATAGGGATCTAGCATGCTCAGGGGGACGTTTTCGGCTGTCAACCTATAGACGTAGTATGGCAAATATTCTTCTAGAAATGTGTTATAATGTGTGATAGAGGAAAAATCCCTTTCTCCTCCTCCCCACCCTATTTAAAGGATGCACAGATATTTGATTATTTCCTTTGTGATTTATATGTAATGAAGAAAAATCTTTCAAGTAGTATCTGAGCTGGAACTGAGAGCACATACAAAAGTCTCCAATAGAGAAATACAAGGGTCATATGATAGGGCCAACTTATCTATTAGAATACTCATGTAGTAACTTGGAAGCAATTCCTCAAGCCTGTATCCATGCAAATAGAGACCCATGACTTAAGAGTGATTTTCTTTCTTTCTTTTTTTTTTTAACCTTTATTATTATTATTATTATTATTATTATAGCTTTTTATTTACATTATATATGCATGGGTAATTTTACAGTACTAACATTTGCCAAGCCTTTTGTTCCAATTTTTCCCTCATTCCCCCTACCCCCCTCTCCCAGATGGCAGGTTGACCAATACATGTTACATATATTAAAGTATAAATTAAATAAAATATATGTATACATGTCCAAACAGTTGTTTTGCTGTACAAAAAGAATTGGACTTTGAAATAGTGTACAATTAGCCTGTGAAGGAAATAAAAAATGCAGGTGGACAAAAATAGGGGTATTGGGAATTCTATGTAGTGGTTCATAGTCATCTCCCAGAGTTCTTTCGCTGGGTGTAGCTGGTTCAGTTCATTACTGCTCTATTGGAACTGATTTGGTTCATCTCATTGTTAAAGAGGACCACGTCCATCAGAATTGATCATCATGTAGTATCGTTGTTGAAGTATATAATGATCTCCTGGTCCCCCTCATTTCACTCAGCATCAGTTCATGTAAGTCTCTCCAGGCCTTTCTGAAATCATCCTGTTGGCCATTTCTTATAGAACAATAATATTCCATAATATTCATATACCACAATTTATTCAGCCATTCTCCAATTGATGGGAATCCATTCAGTTTCCAGTTTCTGGCCACTACAAAGAGGGCTGCCACAAACATTCTACAGGTCCCTTTCCCTTTTAAGACTGAATTTCAATGACTCTTTCTTACTGTACTGTTGCTAAGTTATCTAATTGTTATTAAGTATTTACTATGTGATAGGAGTTAGGTATAGATACATTCCTGTCCTGAAGAAACTTACATATCTATCTATCTATCTATCTATCTATCTATCTATCTATCTATATATAAAATTACATCAATATATACATAAAATTACATATATAAATACATAAAATAAATACACACATATAATTATATACAACATTAATAAAAATTAATTTTGAAGGGAAGACATTAATTTTTGGGAAGATAACAATTTAAGGTTTGTAAAACACTTAATATATCTTATCTTATTTGATCATCTCTTCCACTCTACAAAGAATAACTCACATTTAAAAAGCTCTTTAAGATTTGGGAAGCAGTTAAATAATTTTTTTTGTTTAGTCTCCTAACAGCCTTATTATGTAAGTACTATTATTATACCTATTTTCTAGCTAAGAAAATTGAGGCTGATTTTAGATGGCTTGCTCTGTATGATTTAAATTAATATCTTCCTGAATCCACGTCCAATGCTTAATTTATCACCATGCTAGATGCCTCTCCAAATGATGAGGAAAGTTCTCATATAAGAGTCAGAAGTTAAGCGAGCTTTAAGAGAGAATTAGGGATGCTAAGGAATGGCAATAAAGGGAGAATATATTACAGGATGCTGGATATGGGATAGCCAATGTGAAAGTGTCTAGAGACAGAAGATGGAAAATGTAATGCATGAGCAATTCAAGAAGGTTATTTCGGACAGAGTGAAGAATGCACAAAAGGGAATAATGTCTAATAAGGCTAGAAAGTTATCTGTCCCCTTCTGTTCAGCACTGCATAGAAAGAACACTGGGCTTGGAATCAAAAGACAGATTCAGATAAATCCTTGATCTTTCCATCTATTGACTAGGAAATCTTGGTCAAATTCTTAATTTCTCTGACCCTTAATTTCTTCATTTTTAAGATGGAAATAATATTTCCCATTACCTTCTTTACACAGTTATTGCAAAAAGTCTTCTGTAAACCTTAATGCATTATTAATGTGAATTACTATTATAGTTCAAAGGAAATAGAACAAAAGATTTGAATTTTCAAATCACTATCTATAGTTGACTAAATCTGACTTGCATGATTTTTAAGGATGCTTTAAGTAAACAATCAATTGGTTGATAGAGCAGAAAACATTTGCCTTGCTACATGCGTGGGAGAAAGGCAAAGAGGGGGTGGCAGAAATGTGATTCTTTGTAATAGTTCCAGCTCTGGGCTTTGGTTTATTTTCCTGCTGTGGTTGCTGGTGTTGACTGTGGGGAAGAGAGGTTACAAAATTAGAATCCTAAGTACAGTCATAGAATCTTACTGCTGTGGCTCCATAACACAGATGCCATAGCCCAGAATGGCCCTGGAAAACTCTTTCCACAGCAGTCTCCCACCAAATCTCTCACCTCCCAGGAGGGCCTTGATGAGATTATTTTCTTCTAAATTGTTCTTCAGGGACCTCTGATAAGTAAAATATCAGGAAGCTTTCATTCATCTCTGTCCTTGAAATGGTGCTCCCCTTGGGCAAGACATCTGCACTGGAGTCCTATTCTTAACCCTTAGCATGCTGAATATTCTACCTGGGGATGAGCTGGGAACATTTCTCATTTAGTTTTTGTGTAGTGGGTGCATGTTTCAAGGCCACAACCTTAACATGAGATGATGTCAGTGTTTCAGTTTGTATTGTTCTTTTGTAGAAAAATGATAGATTGAAAGGAGACAGACTGATAGAGACAGAGACAGAAAGAGACACACGTACTCAGAGAAAGACAGAGTCCAGCACTCTGCATAATGTAAATTCATGAAAACAAATTGGTTGCCTACTCTCAAAGAGCTTACATTCTAACACTGAGAAGAAAAAACATAAAGAGTAGCTGGAAAAAATAGGGATAGAGATTATAGATTATAATATATCAGATTCATTTCTAGGATGTTAATGAGTATGTTTTGTGTGCTGCCTTTTTAATACCGTACTTCATGAGGCTTTTCAAGTTAGAAGATTCTTTTTGCACAGAGAATAATGATGATTACTGAAAATCTTAGGGGCTTTTTTTTCCCTTATGAAAAGACTGCGTATGTGAGTTTAACGAGTCTATACTACAATGTTGTTTTTATTACTTTATACACTTAGGTCTGCAGATTTGAATCTCAAAGAATTGTGAATACAATTAAGTTATATTGCTAAAAATACCTTTGTTATATAGGCCAAACCAAGTCTTATGACCCAGATTGATTTAATCTAATAATCATATTAAAACTATAAGTTTTCTTGCCCTTTTATATTAAAAATGTACAAAGTCTTTATTAAAAGGGAGCAAACAATATTGCTGGCTTTGTTAATAAAATATTTATAATGTAAGCTTTTAAAGGAAACAAAATCTGAGGTACAATTCTGTACCTTTCTCAATAATTCTTACCTGTTATCAATCAAAATTTAATTAACCTTGGTCTGACCTTCAAAGTTGATGAAAATACTTGTTACTAACATAACTTGAATGCTAGTTTTTTTGTTAAACTCCTCCTTGTCTTGTCTATGACTATATTCCAGGGAAACTTGAGTTTATAGATATACATCCACATATGCATACATATATATATGTGTATGTATATATTATCTTCCCATATTGATCGCTTATGAATATTTCCATTTAAGGAATGATTCTTGTATTCTCTTTCAACACTTCCATCTGTACTAGTTTAACAAAGATTTTAGCTCCTTTAGAGTTTATCTTCTATTTCTGCCATGTAACAAATGATGAAAGACAAAGAAATCCTTATGTACCAAAAAGCTATGATTATCTTTCTTTTTAATAAGAAAGAGCTCTGTTTCCACTTTCCTCTTAAAGCAACCAAGATCTTGCCTTCTTAAGAGATATTGCTGCTGGTAGTTGCTGGCTAGACAGTACATGAAATTTATATGTGCTGAGTTTCCACTTCAACCATTTCCCACCCCAAAAAACAGCTTCAACTCACAAAGAGTAGTTGATTAAAATAGCTTTATTAATAAAGAATCCAAGAAATGATTTTTAATCATGATAATGCTGAACTGAAAGAGGAAAGCAAGATAGGTTGCCTTTTGAAAAGCTTTTTTGTGCCTCCTGCTTCCCATAAAATTAAAGGCACGGGGGCAGCTATGTGAAAGAAGAGCACCTGTTCTGGAGTCATGGGGACCTGAGTTCAAATGTGGCCTCAGACACTTGCCACTTATTAGCTGTGTGACCTTGGGTAAGTCATTTAACTGATTATTTCATAAAATTAAAGGCCCATTAAAAAAAAAACATGAACATTCTGCCAGTATTGTTTTATGGTAGATAAATTTGAATGCTCTCTGAAGAATTAAAAATCAATATCACACAGACTGATGGATAAAACCATCAGATATGATGGTTTAAACACACTGCAATCTATGAACAATGAGAAACTCCAAAGAACAGCAGATAAAGACATCAATGAATTATATGATTAGAAGGGAAGATGAGCTGGACATGTGGCTAGGTAGAGTAATACCACAGTAGTATCCTTGCTCTGTCCACAGAAATCAAGGAAATCTTCTAACACTTTAGGTAGCAACATTATGGGAGGATAAGAGAAGAGTTTCACAGGATGGGGAGACATGGATGGATTGTAATTTTTTTTTTCATTCAACTTCCATATTTATAAGAACACATTCATTTTAGTGCTTAAATATATTTTTATATCTTTAACATTTTAAAACATTTAAATATTTTAAGACAATATTTAAATAAGTTTGAAAAAGTTCTATGATAAAAACACAAAACTCATAAGATTGATACTTGCGCAGAACAGATATATTCTGCTTTAAAATTCTAAGACTATAGTAAAAGTTTCCTATGCACAAAACCTCAAAGCTCTCTCATAGAGAGATTTTTAAAAATGTACTGCATGCATCCTCTTTTTGGTCAATTCTTTCATCTTGTTAATTAGCTTTTCACCTTTTCATTTGTCTCTTCTAATACAAAATCAAAGGGAAGAAAAACAGCATCACCAAATCAACAAGACTATATTCTGTTTATCCAGGTATTAATATATTTATTTGGTTGTTTGTATTTTCCAAAAACTAGATTTCAAGCTTATAGCAGGCAGAGACTTCCTTTTATAGAAATCAGAATATTTCATCATGGAATTGTACTAGCTACTTTTTAAACTTTAGTAATGCCAGTTTTGGTAGCATGGTGTAATGTCTAGAATAAAATCCTACGTAGGGGAGTGAGTAAATGATGAGGATAATGATGGTAATATCTGTTTACAAGATATTATAATAATAACAATAGCTAACATTTTTGTAGGCTTACTATGTGCTGGACATTGTACTAAATGCTTCACAATTATTATCTCATTTGATCCTTACAATAATCCTGGGATGTAAGTATTATGATCCCAATTTTAAAGATGAGGAAACTGAGTCAAGCAAGGATTAAGCGATTTATACAAAGTCACAAAAGTTGTATCAGAGGTAAAATTCGAATTCAGGTTTTCCCAATTATACTGTGCCACCTAGCTGCTTCTGAAAGAGACATTGTACTATTGCAACAAATAAAACTAAAATCTGACTTAGAATCAAACACAATTTGGGAATAAATGTAATTAAGATGAGTTAAGTAACATGACAATTCAGGAGACATCAGGTTCATTGGTAGTCACCATGTGGCAATATGGAGAAAAATGAATAACAATTATGAGACATTTTTCTCCCATCTGGTGTTATATGCAGAAGTAAGCAGATGAATTTTGTCCATTTCCGTGTATGTATGCTTTTTTCACAAAACACTGATTAATATTTTTAGCTTGTTGAGTTGAATTAAACAAACTTTGGGAATATAAAGAAGCTTTAGGTGAATTTTGAAACTATTACATTTTGGAAGAATTAACACATGAGAACTGTGTTTCACTCTCTTGTAAAACATTAGTATCTGATGGATTTTGAGTAGAATAGACCTGTAAGGTCATATCTATCTCAAAGGCCACTGAGGCCAGAAGCAGGTGACTGATTTGGTTGTGGTCACAAAGGACTAGATAACTATCTAATAAGGAATGCTCCTAGTATCATTGATTTAGAATTGAAAGGGACCTCCAGCATCAAATAGATCAAGTCCCTCCATTAACAGAAAAGAAAATTGAGTCCCAGCAAAGTTAAATAGTAATCTTGTGATCATATACATAATAAATTGCAGGGCAGAGATTCAAACTTAGACCTTATTCTTTTATTCTAACACACTATTGAAATAGGGCTCTAAAGAGCTCTCATGTAATGTAACATCTTGGCTAACAGGCTTATTGATAACAATAACTTGCTTTTAAATAACTCTTTAAAGTTTTCAAAGCCCTTGACTTGTATTATTTTAATTGATTCTTACAATTCTGTGTGTAAAGCAAATATTACGCCTATTTTACAATTAAGGAAACTGAGGCTAAGACCATTTAACTGATCATTTAACTGATAGATATAATTTTTTCCTTTTCAAATTCATCAAGAAAACAAATTCTACCTGACAAAATAGATTTGGAAGAAACACACCAAAATGCTATATCTTCCAACCAGGATAGATATTTCATTAGGTTTTCTACCTCAATAAAAAATTCTTCTTATTCTAACAAATTTGAGAATAGGGACTTTTATTATGAGGAAGAAACAGATGCATAGTAGTCAAATGTCTTAGTCAGCAACATGAATGTCTGAGCTAGCAAGTATCTGAGATCAAATTCAAATTCAAGGCTTCCTGAATTGAGGTCTTGTGTCCAACGTTGTCCAGCAATCCTAATGGTGGGTGCTATTGTTATAATAACTCATTTCATGATGACAAAAATGGAGATAGACTGATAGATTGCTTTTTTTCTTGAGAAAGAGAAGGGGAATGAATTAGTTGAGAAGACTAAGAATGGCAATCAGAGGATGTTCATGTTGGCCCCTGTTTTCTGTGATAAAGAGGAAAGATTGACCATTCATACTCTCCCTCTGGTTTATTCCTTTAAAGAGAATAACCTTCCACCATCATCCACCCCCTTTCCCACTTCCTTCCTACTCAAATTGCCATAGAGATAGAATCCATATCTATAGGAGTCAAGGAACAACTGTTTGCTGATGGGTCACAGCAGGAGAATAAAAATAGCAGTTTGCTATGTGGATATTTTTCACTCTTCTGTGACTTATTTCTCAATCTTCTGTCTTCTGTTGTGGATAACAAAGTGCCAATATGAGAGCCAACATTAGGCAGGCAATCATTCTTCTTTCTGCAAAAGGAATAACATTTCCAGACACATTAGCAATTCTTATGTCCTGAGCTATGGTGCAGGCACAGCATTTTGTTGAATGAAATGAGGACAAAACAGAAAAATAGGCCGGGTTTATTTTTCTCATTCATCAGAGGGAAAGCTCATTAAACTTGGAATGCTGCTTATTACTAGGAAATCCCTGAATCAGGCTGTCTTGACTCAATGTTTTGTTTTGACCAGATTGAATTGTTAATTCATATAAATACTCAGTTGGATAACTTTTAGATAATTGACAGAATTGACTAAAATGTCCAAATGAACCAGCTTATATAGACCTACCTTCAATGATATTCCACAGGGGACAATACTGCATTTCTCCAAAGAGACAGATCACAATCCTTCCATGACTGCCCATTTTGTGAAACTTTTGACCATGTCCCTCCATATATCCATATGGGTTCTATTCAATGAGCATGTGGCTTTCAATTTATCCTGACATCATGAGGATACCAGTAGGGAATTTAGTTAACTGCCCACCTGTTCACTCTCACCAGTCTACTTACTCATCATACATTTCTTTTATAAGACTGTTCATTTTTTATAAGTTATTCATTGTTTTTATGTTACCGTCTGCTCAAATCAACCATGTGAGTTTGCTACCATTGCCCTCTGGGTGATGCTAATTTTCAATCCTTTGAAAATTATTGTATTTTATACAATACAAGATTTTATATCTTACAGCCCTATGAAAAACATTGATAGAATATTAATATGAAAAAGGTGATTCTTGGGACACAGGAAAAATTTCACCATGGGACAATATTTCTATCCTTTTCATCTTGCACAGGAATTGATATTTTTCAGAATAATTAGAGAGGAGGAAATTAGAAAATTAGAGAGGAGGAAACATTTATTAAACAGTCACATGGAATTCATCAGAAGAGGCATTCAAAATAGATATTTTGGAAGCTTTTAATATGGGGAATACAGACCAATGGAGGAAAAAAATCATGAATATCATGAATCAAAAAATAAAGATTCATAATAGAAAAAAACTGGAGAATTAGTGAAGAGAATATGGGGGAAAACCCATCTTAGATAAAGAAGTGCAAAAAATGAAAATAAAACACAAGAAGTTGAAGAGAAGGGAGAGAAAAGAGGATTTTACTTTATTTAATAGAGAAAAAAGAGGGGAAAGATTAGCTCACTGGATAAAAGGAAGAAAGAAAAGTGAATTAGTTAATTAAAACTTCAAAACTAGGGAAAGAGGTTACAAAATCAAGGGTGGGCTTAAGAATGAGGGCAAGAGAGCCCATGGGAAAAGGGTTGCCTTAAATTGGATTAGGCAAAAATAATGGAAGAGAAAAAGTACTATCTTTATGGGAAAGTGACAAAAAATCATAATTCAGAAAAAAAGACAAATGCAAATAAACAAAACTTGAACTCTCATAAATTTAAATGTAAATGAATTTAAAATATCTAATAAAACAGAAGAGGATGTAAATCTGGATAAGAAAACAAAACCTCACAATCTATTGTTTATAACATATACACTTAAAAACAGAATAAAAATGAACTGGAAAAAATTTATGCATTGGGCAAATTAAAAAATGCAGGAATTGAAATCATGATATCAAGTAAAGCAAAATTAAACATTCACAATATAAATAGACCTTTAAAAAAGAAGCTACATTATGCTGAAAGGAATCAAAGACAACAAACCAATATGTTTTAAACTTAACGCTTTAGTATTAAATTCATAAAGGAAAAATTAACTGAATTTATAAGAAATATAATAAAATGATAGTAGTTTACATTTGACAGTCTCAATTTTTAACAACACTCTCCATTTTTTCTAACAAATGTAACAAAAAGATAAACAAAAGGGAACTATAAAGAATTGAACAAAATTCACGCTGGAGAAACTAGAGCTAAAGGACTTTTACGATAGTTTCCAAATAAGATTGCTAAAGAATATACATATTTCTCAGCATTATGTGATACTTTAAAATAAAACAATCTTGTATTAGTTCACAGATAATCCAAATAAATGGAAAAAGGCAAAAATAGTAAATATAAAACTTATATATATATAAATATATATGTGTGTGTGTATATATACATATATATATGTATATTATAAATCCTAACACAATAATACTACTAATCAGTAGTTTAGGGAACACAAACATAAGACACTGATTCAAATGGAGACTTAACAATGAAAACCTATATAATGTGTGTGTTAAAAAAAGAAATCAGAGAGACAGTAATAATTTTGTAAAAGAAAATCATAATGAAGAAACAATAAATTAGATCAAAATAGCCTCTGACTCTAGATTCAGCTCAGAATGACTAATTAGTTCTAGTATATGAAGACGGATGCATTTCTAAAAATCTTACAGAAAAATCACTCAATGAAAGTCACAGGACTTATGGGAAAAATGAAGTTAGTTGTACAATACTAAAAAATTCCATTAGTGACATGTTAAAGAGATAAAAACCCAATACAAACAATGATATAGTTTTATAAATATCAGTTGATTAAGAAATGCATCAACATCATAATAAACAATTGTGACTTCTATAACCTTGGGCTGCTGCTCAGCCTGAGTTGGGTTTCCAGAGGGACTGGGCTGGCAAAGTTCAAAGCTATTGAGTTGGTCCTACAAGGTGGGGGTGAGTGGGTGATAGAGTGCTGTGGATGGAGTGAGTTCAGACCAAGCTTCTCTATTCAGAGCTCCTACTTCACAAGAAAATATGCAATAAATATAGTGCTTTATTTTGAAAAAAGGAAGAAATTTGCTTGTGCAGTGGGCTTTAGAAAGGCTGCATGCAGCTTGAGAGCTACGAGGAAGTTCTGCAGTTTTCTGAATTCTTGATGTTTCTCAATGACAAAGTAGAGCATGAGCAAACTCAAAATTTGCATTATGCTCAAATCACTCTCTAACATGTTAATTGTGTTGGAACAAATTTGCATGTTCAAAACAAGCATCATAGCCCAATTAACTATATTCAAATTATGTTAGTGTCATTCTGCTGAGCAACATTAAGGGATATGGGTATCAAAGATAAGTGATGAAAAATGAAACCCTGCAGCAGTTGTGACAAAATGGGGCATCAGCATAGGCTTGTTCTAGGTCCTAAAAATATAGGTTGTGAGAATGGGGAGGATCAGAAGAGCAATGACATCATTCCCTATGACTTTTTTTTTTTTTTAATCTTCCACAATGCTCAATTCCATCTTAATTAATGGGCAGTTGTAAAAACAGGGTCTCTGGCTTCTTAAACATTTTATAGCTTTTTTTTTTTTTTTGAGTTCTTCCCAGTACCCTACCCTTTATTTTCTTATTCCCTTATTTTTACTCTTCCCATTACTCTTAGGATTTTTCTTCATTCTAACACCACATTTAGCAGTTGGAACTTAAAGTCCTTAAGGACCTGGAAGTCAGAAGAGGACATATGTAGACCACCATATTCAATGCATCTTTCCTGCTGATGTAGGATAGGCAGAGCTAGACTGATTGCATTGTGCAGGTTGTCATTACTAGAACAAATGTACCAATTTGCACCTCTAGTTATTGACTCATTTCTTCTATATGTCTTCCTTTGGACACAGTCTACAGTATGAATGGTCTTTGAGACATTACTAAAATGAACAAAACTTGCTCATTAGCTTGTTGCTCTCATGCCAAACTGAGTTGAAGGAAAATTTCTCATTCCTTATCTGAATAACTTCCTCTCTCTTGATCTAGGCTTTGCCTAAAGTTATTGTAAAAGCCTATATATTTTAAAAGTATGGAAATATCAACAAGTATTAAAACAATACAAAGTATCTGTGAAGTGATTTGTGATGGGGGGGGGGAGGTGAATTTTTTCCACCCTCCCTGCATTGTCCCTAAGTGTTAGTGGTGCAACTAGGAAGCAAGTCTTGTAAATAGGAGCATATGGATGGAGGATAGGGAAGAAAGTTTTTAATGGAAGCAGAAAGAAGATAGTACTGTGAACTGATCCGTAAACCATAGTATGTTCATTTGCTCAGAAAAGCGATCTTTGACTTATCTGATTAAATTTCCCCTCTTGTGTTTGACACTTTGCTCTTGCTCCTAGTCTAATGTTTTCCACTGGAATGGGGGAATGGAGTAATGTGACTCATTTCTTTTTCTACCTTTTTGGTGGAAGAAAGTAGGACCAGGATACATTTCTTCTTCCTCTCCATCTCAACCAATTGCTTGTCTTCCAATAGAAAGTTCTTTCCATGGTCCATTTGCATACACACATTTTCTATCCCTCTAAGTTTCCATGGCACTATGTAAAAGGAGTTACATAGACTTTTCTGTGACCATGGAAGGATCAATTAGTGTCCCTATATTTAGAACCCTTTCCTTTTCTTAGATTTAAAATGAGTGAGGATGGAGTTTTTTCAGCTCAGAAACCTATAGACAAAAGGGTTGCAAGAGGATTATATAAATGGTAAAGTTAAACATCAATGCCTGCCTTTCCTAAATTCTTTTCTCAGTTTAATGGAAATCTGATGAATTTTAATCAGACGATATTTGCAAATTACTTCTTATTCATACTTACTAAGACATCTGATGCCATTGCTTCTTGATTTAAGTTCTGCCATGCCCCCCAAAGACTCATAAATTGATTGCTACAATTTATAAATATATAAGAGAAAATTCTTTTGAACAAATGCCATCTTTACATAATCCCACTAGATATTAAAGAATAAATCTGTTGACATTCTACTCATAGTTTAATGAGTTCTTTCTAAAACCCATATAGCTTTGGTATTATTTTAGTGGTGGCTAATTACTATAACCAACCATGCAGAGTCAGGAAATAATCAATACTTCATTTATGTTTTGATTTTTTTTCTTTCATAAAGTAAAGCTTTTAAATGTGCATAAATATTTCTTGAATTCCATTTCAGGGATAATATATCAAGAGCTTTTGATGACTCCAAACTCTTGGCTGCCTTCTCCCCCTTCATTCCTATTGTATTGGTTGCCTCCACACCTCTAGTGGAAACTAATTTATAGTCCAAACACCAGCAACCTTTAGCTGTACAAATTCCCTATAATGAAGCAATCATTCTATCAAAAACCTCATCATGCCCCTAATTTATCCATGATTTAAATGTGAACTTGCTGTTATCTACTATTTGCATGACACTGAAACTCTGGGTGTGATTATTGAGGAAGGCAGCTATATTCATCTGCATTTTCCCAGCAGGGAAATCCTAGTGTCCTGATATTTGAAAAGAAATGAGACATTTATGTTAGTCAAATAGAATATGTATTTATTATCCAATAATACATCTCTAATATATATTTTGCTTTAAAGTTTGCAAAAAGCTTTATACATATCTCATTTGATCCTCATTGCAGCCCAAATGAGGCATGTTTTATTGTTATTATATTTTACAGATGAGAAATCTGAGCCAGAGACACTTACGTGACTTATCCAAGATTACATAACTAGTGAATATCAGAAGCAGAATTCTAACTCAACTTTCCTAAATCCAAGCCCAGTAATCCATTCAGTGCAGCATCCTAAACAAAGAAATCCTAAACAAAGAATTAGAATTCAGAAGACTTAAATTTTAGTCCCAAAGCAGTGAGTATTTATGATCATGACAAGTTACCCAACCTTGCTGAGTACCAGTTTCTTCATCTGTAAAATGACAATAATAATAAAATAATATAAACAGAATGAGGGAGATGTGGCTTGGTGGCAGTTTTTTTGAAGAAACAAAATCTGTCTGGGTATAGTTTCCTAGGGGATGGCAGTGAATAATCAAGTGCTGGGTTTGGAGTAGACAAACTGCTGTGTTACCCTGGACAAGTTATTTAACCATGTTTGCCTCAGTTTCCTCATCTGTAAAATGAGCTGGAGAAGGAAACATTCCAAAAAAACCCCAAATGGGATCATAGAGACTCAGATATGACTGAAAATGTTTGAACCACATTTTCCTAATGCAGGAGCATGATGTCACTGTTGAAGAAGCTAATGAAAACTTAAATTGTACTAATAGAAGTAGAGAAGACACAACAAGGACAATTCTGCTCCCATTATAGTCAATTTTGGGCAGTCCATGTTTGGAATTTGTATTCTGTTCTAGATAATACATATGAAAAATGTGATGAAAATGATATATTTGAAAAACTGACAAACTGGAAAGCATTAACAGAAAGAGAGAATTTAGAATGAACGGACTGATAGTCTTAATACTCTGACCTGGTCAAAATCACAGACTTGCAGATTCACAGAGTTTGGAAGGACATCAGAGCCTCACTCCCAACACACACACACACACACACACACACACACACACACACACACACACACACACACACACTACACACAAACACACACACATTCTCTCTGTGTATCTCTCTCTCTTCCTCTCTGTCTCTCTTTCCCTTTCTCTCTCTCCCTCTCTCTGTCTCTATCTCTTTCTGTCTCTGTCTGTCTTTTTTTTTCTCTCTTTCTCCTGGTGCTCATACAGTTTTTATTTGAAAATCTTTAATGGGGAGAAACCAGTGATCTTCCAATGCTATCTCTCCCAGGTTTTGATATTGCCATCTAGAGACATTTCCTTACATCAAGACTAAATCTTCTCTGACTTTTGCTTCTAGGTATTCCCTCTGAGACAACACAGAATAAGTTTAATATCTTCCCATCATAGTAATTCAAATATTTGAAAATAACTATAACATCTCCACTAAATCTTCTCTTTTTTAGGGTAAATGCATTGAGTTCCTTCAACTGATCTTCATATAGCATGAATTCAAGACCTTTGAACATTCTGGTTATTTTCCTCTAGATATATAACTTAATCAAGTCAGCCAACAAAATATTTATTATGTACTTAATTATTTATATAATACTATTCTAAATGTTAGAGATACAAAGACAAAAACATAATTTCTATCCTCAAGGAACACATTCTAATGGGGATCCATTAAAACATAACAATGCCATTCCTAAATTATGGTGCCTATAACTGAAGACAATATTCTAGATGTAGTTTGATCACAAACTATAAATATAATCAAGTGCTGGGTTTGGAGTAGACAAATATAAAAGGACAATATGACTTTCCTAAGCCTGGAAACTGACTCTTTTTATGTAACCTAAGATTCCATTGGCTTTTTTGAGTCATATCATCCTTTTATTAAACATGCAGATAACAAAAACCACCATAACTTTTTTCAGATGATATATTATTTAACCACACTTAATTGTCATTAGAACTCATCTGGGTTATTGTGCTTGGTTCTGAGCCATACATTTTAGAAAGGAAGTTGACTAAAACCCCTAGGACACTTTTTTTTTTTTCAGATGAACTTTGGTCTAACCATTTTTCCTTTATGAGGTAACTTCTTTGGTATCGTATGGTATAATAGAAAGAGGGTTTGGAAAGCTTGAAAGAGATGGAAACTCCCAATAAAGATATTTTGAATTCCTAGGAGGAGGAAAAATAGAATTTTTCTGAAGAGCCTGAAGTAGTCACAGATAACTTACCAACCAAATTTGACTTTTATAAGCCATTCTTCTGCTTCCAGTAACTTCCTCATTGTGTGACTTTTCTCATCTACAAAATGAGAATAATAATATCACCAAAGTATTAAAATGAGATGTTATTTGTAAAGCAGTAAGCATAGTGCTTGACATGTAGTAGACATCAAATGATACTTGCTTCCTTTCTTCCAAGGCCTTCCTAAAGTTCAGAGAACCTTTCTCACTTCAGTAAACAGTACTGACTAATTTAGTTTCTTAGAGATTTTCCAGTGCAAAGTACAAACATATTCACATACTTTAAAATGCAATATAAATTCTATTTTATTATCATCCAGAAAAAAATACTAGGGATCAAAAAGAGCTAATTAGCATGGCTTCCTTAAAAAAAAGAGCATGCCAGATTAACTTCATTCCTTTTTTGAAGGGTTACTAAATTGCTATCCCAGGAGAATTCTGTAGATATGATTTGCTTAGTTATAACAAAGCATTTGACAAATTTTCTTAGGCTCTGCCTGTGAAAAATATAGATATAGGCTAAACAATGATAAAATTAGGCAGACTCAATTGGTTGATTTGTCAAACTCAAAGGGCAGTCATTAATAGTTGCATGCCAGTGGCAGGAAATTGGCAATGAACTGTCCCAGAAATCTGTGCTTAGCCTTATGCTGCTTGTCATTTAAAACGGATGATTTGAGCAGAAGTTTAGTTGGTATTTTGACCAAATCTGCCAATGACACAAAGTTGGGAGGGATAGTTACCATAATGGCAGAGGCAGGATTAAGAAAGATTTTGACTGACTAAAGCACTGGGCTGAATCTAATAAGATGAAATTTAATAAGAATAAATGTAAAGTCCTTGGACTGAATCTAATGAGATGAAATTTAATAGGGATAAATGTAAAGTCCTATATTTGGATTCCAAAAATTGACTTAAGCACAGGATGGTAAAGGACTGGTTGCAGCAATTTGAAAAAGTTGGGAGATTTTTGTGAATTGCAGGCTCAATATAAATCAACAATATTGTAATGTAGCAGATAAAAAGCTGTTGATTTGAGGAATCTTTCTTTTAAGAGGGGGAATAAGGAAATGGTGATTAAAAAAAAAACATTGGACAGTATATAGTTGTGTGTGCCACAGTTTAATTAAGAAAAATGTCCAAAAAAGGAACAACTGATTGGTGAAGGATCTCAAGCTTATATCATATGAGGATTGGTTCAAGGAACCAGAGATAGCTTTCCTGAAGAAGAGAAGGCATAATAAATGATTTCAGGTACTTGAAGAGCTGACATGTGAAGAAGAGATTAGAATTGTTTTATATGGTTCGAGAATGCCAAAGTGAAATATAAGGAAATTACAGGATGGCAGAAAAACATTTTCCCAAAATTGAGACTTTCCCAAAATTGAAATGATCTAATTATAGAGATATTGGGCTCTTTATTATCACAGTTGTTCAAGAAGCATGCTGTAGTGAGGATTCTTGTTCAAGGATGTACTGGTTTATAGCAGCTCTCTTTGTGGTAATGAAGAATTGGAAATTGAGAGAATGCCCATCAACTGGGAAATACTGAACAAATTGTGGTGTCTGAATGTAATGGAATACTATATTGCTTTATAAGAAATGATGAGCAGACAGATTTCGGAAAAACCTGGAAAGGTATATATGAGCTAATGCTGAGTGAAGTGAGCAGAACGAGAACATTGTACACAATAACAACATTATGCAGATGATCAACTTTCATCATCTTTGCTCTTCTCAGCCATACAATAACCTAAGACAATTCCAAAAAAAATCAATAAAGGAATGTGTTATCCAAATCTATAGAAAGAACTATGGAGTATGAATACAGATTGAAGCATACTATTTTCACTTTATTAAATTATTTTTTTCCTTTTTCATGGTTTTTCCCCTTTTTTGGTTCCTTTTTTCATAATATGACTAATGTAGAAATATGGTTAATATAATTGTACATGTGTAACCTAGATCAGATTGCTTGCCATTTTGAGGAGGGAAGGAGGGAAGGAGAAAAAATGGAAATCAAACTCTTATAAAAATAATGTTGAAAACAAATAAATTAAAAAAAAACAATAAATAAATGCTTGGACTAGATGGCTAATAAGTTTCATTCAAACTCTGAAACTGTAGTAAGTGATATCAGCATTCCCATTGTATAGATGAAGAAACAGATTGAGATCAAATTAATGATTTGCCCGAGATCACACAGCTGGACTGTATCTGTCAGGATTCACATCTTGATTTTAAATGTGATGTTATATGATCACTTGTCATGTATGTTTTAAAGATGATTATTGGTTGGGTTTAGGTTGGGTTGAGATGCCCTCCAATGTTCCTTTCAGCTAATGTTAAACTTAACATGCTTCAAAGGAAGTTATCTAGATTTTAGAAAAGTGTTTGATAGTGTTTCTTGCTATTGTTGTGGAAAAAATTGAGATGTAAGTTAGACGATAGTACCAGTAAATTGATTTGAAATTGGTTGAATGCTCAGACTCAAATAATAATAACTTTTAATATTTTAATATCAACTTAGCAGGAGGTCTTCAGTGGAATGCCTCCAGGGATTTGCTTTATGCTATGCTATTCAACATTTTAAAAAAATCCATAGTTGCATTAAAAACATAATTGACATCCTTATTTAAATTTGCAGATGACTCAAGGATGGGATGAATAACAAATTCACTGGACAGTAGAGTAAGGACAAAAGATCTTGACAGGTAGACACCCTTCATGAGATTGAAGAAGATGAAATTCATTGGGCATAAATGTAAAGACTGTACTTATATATCAAAAAATTAACTTCGCAAGAACAAAATAAGGGAAGCAAGTTTAGCTAGTAGTTTTTAAAAGTTTGAAAAAAAATTTTTTGAAAAAAATCTTCTAAAAAGATTTAGTAGAAAAAGATTTCTACTAAAGATTGCATTAGTAGTGTGTAAATTCAATGTGAATCAATTGTGTTTTTACAAAAGCAAAAACCCAAACCAAAAAATAACATTCTCTCATTCATCCCTCTCCATCACTCCAAATTAATATTACCTGTGATTTTGTAAGGATAATCGGGATGGTGAAACATTTGGTGACCATGCCATTTGAGGAATTGTTGAAGGAATCTGTAGTGTTAGCTTAGAAAACAGAACTGAACTGGAAGGAGAGGGGAGGGAGAAGTAGTTCAGTTGTTTTTTGAATTATATCTTACTTTGTGACCCTATTTGGAGTTTTCTTGGAAAAGATACTGAAATGATTTGCCACTTCCTTCTCCAGCTCATTTGGCAGATAAGGAACTGAGGCAAACAGGATTAAGTGACTTGCTCAGGGTGACACAAGGAAGATGAGACCTAACTACAGGTCTAGCACACTACCCATTGCCCTTTGTAGCTGCTTTATAAGGAGAGGTAAACAGATGAGTTATTTTTAAATATTAAAAATGTTGTTATGGTATGGTGAGCACTGCACTGGATTTGGAGTTTGGAGGATATTTTCAGACACCTAACTTTGTTACTTACAGCAAATATATTGTTGGTCAGACCATTTATCCTTTCTAGACTTCTTTTCCTATTTATAAAAGAATAGCTTTTGATTCCATACCATTAAGGTCTGTACCTTCTAGCTTGAAATCTATGATCCTATAAGCCTAAAAGGGAGTAAACTTATTCTATATAATTCCAGAATGGACAACTGGGAGTACTGGGGAGGTGTTGTAGGGAGGTAGTTTTCAGGTTTAAATAAGGATGAATTTTTAAATATTTAAAATTGTTTAAAAATGGAAGTTATCTGGAATGGATGGTAGTCAGATCCTGGTCACTGAAAGTGATCAATGAGAAAGTGGATGATCCTCTTTGGGGACATATAGACATCTCCTTTTGGGTGTGAAGTTAATAGAGATGTACTCAAACTCAAACATTCCTTCAAGCTTTAATATTTTCTGATTTTGTCTGCTATCTCACATTAATTTGGCTACCTGGAAACCTGACATAACCATCAAGAATGCAAGGTCTTACGGCAGTATAGAATGAAGAATCTGAATTCTTGATGGTTATGCCAGAGGAACCCAAGTTCTGTCAGGTTTCAAGCATGGTTCTGGTAACACACTGTGTCTCTGTGTCTGCTTTCTAAGGAAATAGCTTAGTATAAAGATTGTTGTTCTTAAGTTGTTTTACTCTTGTCAGACTCTTTGTGAACCCATTTGGGGTTTTCTTGGCAAAGACAGTGGACTGATTTGCCATTTCCTTCTCTGACTCATTTTGTAGATGAAGACCTGGGACACACAGGATTAAGTAATTTACTGAGGGTCATATAGCAAGTAAATGTCTGAGTCCAGATTTGAGCTCTTGAGGGTGATTTTCTGATTCCAAGCCAAATGCTTTATCCACTGTCACCCAGCTGCTCTAGTAAGCAGATACTTATAACCCATAGGCTATTTGTTGATTAATTCTTTAGCTATAGCATCCCATAAAATAAAAAAATGGAGTATTAAAAGGCATGTATATATGTATGTGTATACAGTGTATGTCCACATATCCACTTTAAGCATTAGAAGGAAGTAAGCCATTTCCTTTCTCAATTCCAAAGGGATAAAAAGATCCAATTTATCAGATTTTTTATAGTAACCTTGAAAGACTTTAGGGTCAGCCTGGCCCTGTAAAGGTAAATGGGTAGTGGACAATTTTCTCCCCTAATTTACTACTTTTCTACAGATTTTAAGTCACCTTCTATTTTCTGAGAAGTTGCCAGGCAACAAGCTAAAATACCACGGGCCTACAATACCTATTGCAGCCCATCTTTTAAAAAGACTTTCAAGAGTTTCCTTTGGCCTCAAGTTCCATGATTCTTTTTCAGTGTTAGAAAGCAGGAGATTTACTAGGCTATCTGTATCCATTTAAACAGTAAACATTTAAACAGCTTTCACTACTTTTATTATGTTCTTTTGACTTTTAAGGCATTTGTTCATTTAAAAATTTTTTTTAATTTTGCCTCCCAAATCCAATTCCTCATAATTTAAAAAAAAAATTAGTATCCTAAAGAAACCCCATGATGGTCATGGTCAGTACTTCTTAGCATGGACATTTGACTAGATCCCAAAAGGAATAAGCCCAGAACTGCTAGATGCAGTAAGAACAAGAAGGTGAGAGAAAGTACTGGTCCTGGATGCCCATCAATTGGAGATTGGCTGAATAAATTGTGGTATATGAATATCATGGAATATTATTGTTTTGTAAGAAATGACCAACAGGATGATTTCAGAAAGGCCTGGAGAAACTTACATGAACTGATGCTGAGTGAAATGAGCAGGACCAGGAGATCATTATATACTTCAACAACAATATTATATGATGATCAATTCTGATGGATGTGGCCATTTTCAACAATGAGATGAACCAAATCAGTTACAATAGAGCAGTAATGAACTGAACCAGCTACACCCAGCGAAAGAACTCTGGGAAATGACTATGAACCACTAATAGAATTCCAAATTCCTCTATTTTTATCTGCCTGCATTTTGGATTTCCTTCACAGGTTAAGTGTACACTATTTCAAAGTCCGATTCTTTTTGTACAGCAAAACAACTATTTGGTTGTGTATACATATATTGTATTTAATTTATACTTTAACATATTTAACATGTATTGGTCAACCTGCCATCTGGGGGGCAGGGAAAGGAGGGACAAAATTAGAAAAAAAGGTTTGGCAATTGTCAATGCTGTAAAATTACCCATGCATATATCTGGTAAATAAAAAAAAGAAAGTACTGGTCCTGATGACCTTCAAGATACAATATAAAAAATCCTGAGAAGAAAATGGTACCAGAAAACAAGACCTGTCCAGAGATAGATCTGACATTACTATTAGGAACAAATTTACATTTTTAATGACAAATCAATTGGAAATTCACTTGGAGAGAAAAATAGACGTGATTTTTTTTTTTTTTTCTGAAGCAATTGGGGTTAAGTGATTTGTTCAAGGAGCACAGCTAGGAAATATTAAATATCTGAGGCTGGATTTGCACTGAAGTACTCCTGACTTCAGGATCTGGGCTCTATCACGGTGCCTTCTAGCTACTTTTGAAAGTGACTTTTAACGCAAAAGTTTGAAACTAGGACATAAGCTATAAAGTTTTGGGGTTTCTTTAACTTATAGATTTTTGGAATCTCAAGCACAGGGAGTATATAGCTTGTTTTTTTTATCTCTGCATTTCAGGGGAGTTGACACAGAATCCAGAAGTGCTTAATAAATATTTTCCATATTGAGTTTTATACCTCCTTAATCCATTTGCTTTAATAAAATTCTAATGATGCCATATCCTGACATAGAGATGATCTTGGGTTCTCAAAGGCTTTGTAAGCTGAGGACAAGCCCTTGTAGGTCTTAAATAACTTAAAAGTTTTTAAATATAGGTCCAAAGATGGATTTTACTTCTTTAATCCAGGGACCAGTTCTATTAAATGTAGAGAAGCTTATTGCCACATTGGTTGTAGGGCAATGAATTCTTTGGTAACAGCAGCGAAATGGAGTTGCTATCTATAAGGCATAAAGGAGCTTCAAATTGTGCTGTGTAGATAAAGCCCCATACTGTTGAAATTAAATACTCTTGAGGTATTAAAATGTAAATATCACACATACTTTCTATAATATATATATATGTATGTATACATATATATATATATATATAATATATTTTGGTTGAATGAATCAGTAAATACATGGTTTCTCTGTACTTGAAATAGGTTAATTTACCTGTTCACTAACAAGCACTTCCACAAAATATGACAAAATAGCAAAGAAAGTTATATTTCTGCTTTATCTTCTCTTTGTAAGCCATGGCAGGGAAGAAAAAGACAAAATATAGAATTCTTTCTTTCAAGGAATTGATATTGTAGGTAGAGAAATAAGATGGGAAGTTGAAGATAAATACGAAAAAATCTAAGTACCTCCTTCCAAAGTCAAAAGAATATTTCAGCACAATAAAATATATCATAAAGTAGTATACTGTTAATTTTCAAAAGAAAGGCATAGACTGGAGGTGTCAAACATGTGTTCTCAATTGCAGCCTAAGGCAGATTAAAATTTAGATGGGAAATATTTAACAAAATAAATTTAAAAAACAATGAAACATTGAAAATATTACATTCAGAAACTCAGTCACTATACAGCCTGCAAGGATCCTTATCTACAGATAATTTGGCCCTCATTTCTATTTGAATTTGACACCACTGCTATAAACAATAAACTTTTTTTTTTTTTTTTTAGGAATTAAGAGGAGCATTGAGTACTTTGAGCTACTTTGTATAACTAAAAATAGGACTATAAATGTGAATCATCAATATCAATGAGTCATCATCATCATTTAAGCTGAGCTTGTCCTGGAAGTACTGATAAAGGAGGTAGTGGTAGAAGGGTGGGCTTGGAGCTTAGTATATCAGATCCTGCTTCTGACATTTATTAGCTGTGAGAATGGAAGAGTTTAACCTCTCTGAGCATTTCTTCATATCCATTGAAAGTACTTTGCAAACTTTTTTTGCTTTGTACTTGTCAGTTATTCTTATTATGATTAGGAGAAAAAGCCATTGATAAAGTTTTTAACTTTTATGTACCCTTCTATAGCAGTATTCCCATATGCTGACTTCTTTTAGATTCTCAAGCTCTTGGCAGACAACACCCCATTTGAGCCTTCTAACAGGACTAGTGGTGCTTCTTGTGGAGCACAGGTGACAACTGCCTTGTTTTACAGTAACAATCAATACTTCCAGCACCTGTTTGTTACTACTCAGCCTACTGACTTTGAAAGTTGTCCAAGATTTTTAGTTCTCAAAGATCCCCAGGTTGTTTTTATCATTAGCAGATTGCTTGCTGGAAAATAGTACGGTCATGGGGTGAACTGAGGTATTCTACCTGTTAACTGGGGCACTCACTGGGGTGCAAACTAAAATTAGAATAAAGTCCCAATAAGAGTCCCCACCAGAGGGGAAATTGTGCTTTGAAGTTATAGTCAACCTATCAATAGTCAGTCCCATTCTGCGCCAGGCACTGTGCTAGGCTTCTAGGTAAGCTGACATTGATTTCCTTAATGTGGGACAGACCTTTGTCTAATTAACCATAAGCAGTTAAATTCAGAGGGATTAGTTGAAGGAGATAGGAATGTTTAGAAAATGAGGGAGTTGAGAATTGTCAAGTTTCATGAGAACTATGGTGTGGAGGAGAAAATTGCCATGTCATCTTCCACTTGTGGTCAGAGTTGGGAAATCAAAACTACCATCTTCTTTAGTAGAAGTAATCTCTCTTCTTCACTTTTTCTGTACTCACCTGTAGTGAACAGATGATAGCTCTTGGGCAGGGGGCTTTCAGATAGGATGCCAGAATTTGGGGAAAAGATTGAATTGAGTATAATAATCGTGATCAGAGAAGGGATACTGATTTTACTCTATGTGGCTAGGGATTTTAGAACTATAAAACCTTGGAACGTCTCTTTTTCATTACTCCTCTGTCTTTCTTTTCATCTGACCAAGAACTACTCCAAATTTTAAAAATCTTATAAATGGGTATTACTATATATCTATGGTACTATATACTATCTAGTCCAATAGGGCAGTATCAGGAATAATGGAGGCATGTAGGGGGAAAAAAGATTTGCTATAAAGAAAACTTTCTAAGAATTAGAGCTGTTCAAAAGCAGAATGGGCAGCCTCAAGAATCAGGGAGTTCTCTCTCTTTGGAAGCCTTCAAGCTCAAGCTAGATGACCATTGTCAAATATGATGATGAGGATTCTCTTTTGGATATGGGATGAACAAGATGGCTGCTAGGGGCCTGTCTGACTGAAATTTTGGTGCCTTTTAACTGTTAGGATTACTAGGTGAGAACTGAGGTTGTCTGGATGGTGACAAGGTGAGAATTCAGGTTTTCTGGACAATTACAAGGTGAGAACTCAGGTTGACTTGATAGAGGGGGCAAGCTCATTGGCTGGGGTGGTTCTTCCCAGAAGCCCTTGCATTATCCCACGCCCATTCTCTGGGAGGATAAAAAGAGACAGCACTGGGCGCAGAGGGCAGATCGGCCTGGAGAAGGATAAGAGCTGGAGGAGATTCAGAGCCAGGATTCAAGAGAAAGACTCTGAATTGCATCAGGCTTGACGGGGCTCTCTGCAGGAAGGGAAGTCACTTCTTTGGACAAGAGTTAACAGCAACTGCCTGGAGACAACGGTTCGTTACAGGAAGAAGAATTCTGTCGGAGAGATTTGATTAGAAGACACAGCAGATCTCTTCCCAGAGAGTGATCCGGCAGTTTCTAGAGACGACAGCTTGCTACATTTGGCGCCCAACGTGGGGCAAGGACTTTTGCTTATTCCTGACAAGAGGAGCTAGACCAGACCTTCGCAATTTGGCACCCGAACAGGGACAGACACAGTCCTGATTCCAGTGGAAAAGCTTCCGATCTAGATCTCAGTCTCTCTGACCCAGAACCGTGAGTAACGAGGAAACTTTGTTAAAGATTAAGTGAGCGTGCTAATAGATAAATAAGGAACTTAACTTATTAAGGGCTAAACCAGGAATCTCTTATAGCTGAAATGGGGCAGATGTTAGCTATATTCAATCCCTGGACCTCAGCCGACTCAACTCCAGCCCCAGAAGCAACCTCAGCTCCACCCCCATTCAGGAGTGGTACTATAGAGAGTATAATCAACATAATTGAGGAGCAGAGTTTACTTGTAACCTGGGTACAGATTGCTAAACTCTTGGCTGCATTAAGACGCACATCCCCTTGGTTCTTAGAGGAAGAAAAGATAGATGTAGATAAATGGAAGCTAGTGGGATATGAAATGAAAGAATTTCAAGCAAAAAATGGGCCTCGTTCAATTTCTGCAGAAGTATTTTATATCTACAACATAGTTCAATTAGCCTTAAACTATCAAGCAAGTTGTAGGAGAAGGAAAAGTTCTAAAAATGAACAGAGGAGGAAGTGTGAGGAAAAAAGGAAAGATCAAGATCTTTCCCTAGAGCAAGAGGATTTAAATGAGGAATTATGGTATGATTCTCTTGAAGAAGCTCCAACCCTGCCTAGAGAACAGATTATTGACAGGCCCACATCAACCCCACCTTCAGAGATGGAGGAAGAAAGAGGGGAAGAGGCAGAAACACAAACAGAATTGCCTGTGAAGAAGCCTAAGCCTATGACAAGATTAGAAAAAGCATTGGTTAAAGCTAAGAGAGAAGGACAGGATATAAGTGATTTTATACATGCATATCCTGTGATTGAAAATACTGACTCTGTAGGTAAAAAAAGGAGAAGATATGCACCTTTAGATTTGAATAAAATTAAGGATTTGAAAAAAGGTTGTACCCTTTATGGGGCTACATCAGCTTATGTCAAAATGTTACTAGATGGTTTGTCTTATGAAGTCCTAACCCCGAATGATTGGAAATCCATAGCAAGGACATGTCTGGAACCTGGAGAAAATTTATTATGGCTTGCGGAATTTCATGAATTATGTAAAATTCAAGTCAGATGCAATTTGGAAATAGGAGTTAACACACAATTCACTTTTGAGCACTTAGCTGGTGAAGGTCAGTATGGAGAGAATTCGGAACAGATTAATTATACCATGACAATATATGAACAAATTGCTAAGGCTGCAATAAAAGCTTGGGGTGTCCTTCCTGGACAGAAAGATCGTGGAGAGGCTTTCACTAAAATACAGCAAGGTCCCAATGAACCTTTTGCAGATTTTGTGGGACGTTTGCAAACTGCTGTCAAAAGAACTATTGGAGAAAATTCAGCTACAGAAATAATGACCAGACATCTGGCTAAGGAAAATGCCAATGAGATTTGCAAAAGAATTATATGGGGATTAGACAAAGATGCTCCTTTAGAGGAGATCATAAGACGCTGTGCTACAGTGGGAACAAATGCTTTTTACACCCGGACAATGATGAATGTGGAAAGGCAAGGTCCCTCCTGGCAAGGGACTTCTAGAGAAACTCGGCGATGTTTTCAATGTGGAAAAATTGGACATCTAAGAGCTCAGTGTAGGTATGGAGATACAGTGAGAAGACAGGGTGAGAGAAGACCTAAAACCCCATGTCCAAAATGCAACAGAGGATTCCATTGGGCATCAGAGTGTAGAATAATTCAGGGAAATGGGATGAGGGGCCCAGGTTCAGGGCCCCAGGCAAAAAAGACTTGGGGCATGATGGCAGCTGATGTTACACCCAAAGAACCTTTAGAAGGCCAGGACTCTGATTTAATCAACCAGCAGAAAAGCAATCACATGGCAGAAAGGGATTACTCAATCAGTCAGCCAAAAGGCAATCAGATTGCAAAAATGGATTACACTTGGGGAGAATACAGGCCTTTTAAACCAACAGGGCTGTATCCAGTGCAAACAATTCCAATGTAATTGCCAGATGATGAGAAGAGATTTAGAAAGTGGTGAATGGAAGGGACCAGATAGGTTAACTGCCTGGGGGAGAGGGTTTGCTTGTATTTCTTCAGCAGGAGAAGGAATCAGATGGGTGCCAACGAGTCATATTCGCCTTGTCCACCAGAGAGAGACAGAAAAAGAGAAAGACCTCAAAATAAAGGAGAAGATCTAAGAAACATCTGACACTGAAAGAGCATGGATAATAAGAAGACTGTTAAAGAACTTTAAAAACCAGCAGGAATCATTGGACTTCCTCACACAAGATGAGAATAATGGACAATGGACTTATGGACATTTATAAATTTTCAATTTATGATTATTTGATTATGTTATATACTTCTAGCATGCGTTATGTTACTATGTTACTATATGCTTATGTAATTTATGTAATTATCTGTAATACTTCCCATATTGATGGATTTATGTTTCAAGGTCATTTATGTAAATATCTGTAATACTTCCCATATTGATGGATTTATGTTTCAAGGTCATGACTGTCCTATGTTCTAAATCAAAAGAAAGGGGGAGATGTTAGGATTACTAGGTGAGAACTGAGGTTGTCTGGATGGTGACAAGGTGAGAATTCAGGTTTTCTGGACAATTACAAGGTGAGAACTCAGGTTGACTTGATAGAGGGGGCAAGCTCATTGGCTGGGGTGGTTCTTCCCAGAAGCCCTTGCATTATCCCACGCCCATTCTCTGGGAGGATAAAAAGAGACAGCACTGGGCGCAGAGGGCAGATCGGCCTGGAGAAGGATAAGAGCTGGAGGAGATTCAGAGCCAGGATTCAAGAGAAAGACTCTGAATTGCATCAGGCTTGACGGCGCTCTCTGCAGGAAGGGAAGTCACTTCTTTGGACAAGAGTTAACAGCAACTGCCTGGAGACAACGGTTCGTTACAGGAAGAAGAATTCTGTCGGAGAGATTTGATTAGAAGACACAGCAGATCTCTTCCCAGAGAGTGATCCGGCAGTTTCTAGAGACGACAGCTTGCTACATTTAACTTTCTCTCTGTGTCTCTCTCTGATTCTGTCTCTGGGTCTCTATTTCTCTTGGTATATGATATATATATATATATATATAATTACATAAAATACATGAGATTTTAGGATTTTTATTAGAACTAGTGTACCATAGAAAGATGTTTCTGGCAGTTTGGTAAATTTATTTTTAGACTATCTTCCCAAATTATTATATTTCTGTTTTAGTCTTGTACATTCAATAAACATACACCCATTTTATTTTTCTTTTCTTTTTTTTTTTGCTGAGGCAATTGGAGTTAAGTGACTTGTCCAGGGTCACACAGCTAGGAACTGTTAAGTGTCTGAATCCAGATTTGAACTGAGGTCCTCTTGACTTCAGGGCTGGTACTCTATATACTATATTAACTAGATGTGCCTCTTTAAAAAAAATAGTTTATTTAATATTTTCCCCAACTACATTTAAAACAATTTTTTTGCATTTGTTTTTAAAACTTTGGAGTTTCATATTCTTTCTCTTATCCCCACCCCTAGTCCCCATTAAGAAACTATGTTTGAAGTTATGCAAAACATATCCATAAAAATCATGCTGTAAAAATAATCATAGGTCTCCAACTATAAAGAAAAAGAAAACTCTCAAGAAAAAATAAAGTTTAAAGAGAGAGAAAGTATGTTTCAATCTGTATTCAGGCACAATCAATTCTTTTTCTGGGTATGGATAAGTTTTTTCATCATAAATCCTTCAGAGTAGTCATGGATCATTGACATATACCTACTTTCAAGAAAGACTATGCACATGAGACAGATATAATTTATAGATACATTCCTCCAAAGTCAAAAGATAATGAATTTAAAAAGGCCCAACAAACTTGGAAAGTATGTAAGTGAAACTACTATATCAGAGACCCCCATGATCTGGAAAGCCAAAACAGACTTTGGGGGATTAAAATTTTTTTGAGAACTTTCTCAGTTTAGAGAAATTTGGGAAAATATATGCATAAGGCTGCCCATCCATTAAAACCAACTTCCCCGTTCCAAGCACAGGGTTCACAATCTTAAGGAAGAAGCAAAGGTATATCAGAACAATAAGAACAAATTTGAACCTAAATAGAATTATTGGAAAGAAAATATATTTGTAGTCATTATAAATCTGAATATTCTCAATGAACAAGGAGTTATCACCATAGTTCAGCATTGCTGTCAGCATAGGTATGAGTATGCTTTGCTCTTCCTCACTCAACAGGTTCCCTTCCTTTTTCTACCAGGCTGAGCCCACAAACCTTGTTTAGACAAATATTTTTGTATATGGGTCTTGTCTTTGAGGCCACATGGAAAAACCTTAAGAATTTTACTAATTTGTCAAAAAACCCCACAATTCTTCCAGGATCATGCTCAATCAATACTAGACTTTTATTGCTACCATTGTTGCTCAGTCTGTTTTAATTGTGCTTTACTCTCCAAGGCCCCATTTTGGGTTTTCTTGGCAGAGATACTGGAATGATTTGCCATTTCCTTCTCCAGCTTATTTTATAGGTGGAAACTGAGACAAACAGGTTAAATGACTTGCCCAGGGTCACAGAGCTAATAAGTGTCCAAGACCAGATTTGAATTCAGAAAGAAACCTTCCTGAGCTTAGGACTGGCACTTTATCCACTTTGTCATCCAGGGATCTTTTCCTGAAGATGGCATTTTGTTACAATGCTGCAGACACTTGACTGCCCACAAAACTTGTCCAGAGAACAAGGTCAGGGAACTCTCCAATTTGAGAAGAGTGCCTTTTACCAAATAGAATCCAATTAATCAACAAACATTTTTTAAATGTCTAAAGTAAATCAGGCTCCTCAGTAAGTTCTGAGCAAAGACAAAAATGAAAATAATTGATTTCTTCTGATAATATGGACACAGAGAAGTAAATGCAGAATATATAGTGAGGGTATCAAGAAAAGGCATATGTAAAGGTAAAATTTCAGCTGAGTTTTAAATGAAGCAAGGGATTCTAAGAGGCAGAGGTGAGAAAAAGAGAGAAAGCCTTCTAGGAAAAGAAACCTAAAAAAAGTCGAGGAAAACGAACGTAAAGTCCATGCAAAGATATGGGGATGGAAATTAGGATGTAATGTGTGAGGAACAACAAGAAGGCCAGTTTTTCTTGACTGCAAGATACATAGAGGGGAGGAATTTTTAAGTTAGGGAAGGTAGTTTGGAGGTAGATTGCGGATGTAAATACCATATAAGGTTGTCTGAATTTGAGCATACAGACAAAAGGGATGCTATAGTTTATTCAGGAGAAAGTGCTATCTTCAGACCACTGCTTTAGGAAAATTGCTTGGTAGCTCCATGAAGGATGTTGTTGGAGAGAGGAGATACTTGGAACAGGGATATAAATTAGGAACTAATGGTGGTGGTTGTGTGAGTAGAAAGAAGGAGATAGATGTTGGATATGGCATGTCCTAGGAAGATTTGGCTACTCATTGAAAATGGGGAATTATGTGTGTGTGTGTGTGTGTGTGTGTGTGTGTGTGTGTGTGTGTGTGTATAAATATAAATATAAATATATATATATACATATATGTATTTATGTGTATATGACACATACACAAATACACACATATATCTGTGTATGTGGCATATATACATATCCAAATATCACATATACATGTATTTATATATGTGTATAATGGGTTTTGGAGATTTAAAGATAACTTCTATTTTGACCATATTAAGTTTGAGATGGCAACAGCAGAAATAAGTCTGTTTTTTCTTATTCTGATGCCTAGGAGGTATGTCTTCCACCTGAGGGGATATTCCCTAATTAGTCAGTTTTTTTTTTTTTTTTTTTTTTTTTTAAACAAAGCATTCCAGTTCCTCCTTAGTTTATTTCTTAAGCAACTTGGTAGGACTATTTATTTCACCTTAGGCTGTCAGCAATATCTATTTATTTCTAGTTGCTTAGTGAGTGAAGGGTGAGAAGTATCAGATCATATGTGCTTCTTCTCAGAGAACACTATTCATTTGGGGAGATAGGGGAGGAGGAAAGGTCCCACTGCTAACTTTACATTTTCCATGGAAAGGTGGTCTGATGAACAGTTGTGGAATGAATTCAGGAAATTTTATTATTTACTATTTAAACTATTTAAAAATATTTATTGGGTGTTTTTGTCTCATTCTCTAGCAGTCTACATAATTTTCATTTTATTTAAAACAATGCTTTAGTGTCTTGCTAGATCTTGTTTGATAGAATTCCCTTCCCTCTCACTTCATATGCAAGTACCTCATCTGAGTATACAAGGCTGCAGTTGCTGACATCTCTTTTAGGTACATGTTTTGCCCTGGGGGATCATATTTGCAATCAAGTCTTCAGCTAGGTAGTACTAGGTAGCACTTCAGCTAGGTCCTGGTTAATTATTTAATGTATTTAATATAAGAGGGTAAATAGCTTGAGTTTTTGGCTGATCAAATTGACGTGGGGGGACCCCAAAATTCTCTCTAAAACTCCTTCAAGGAGAGAATCTCCTGAATCCTGCCTCTGTAAAGGGAGGGAAACTGGATAAACAGCTTCATTCTGTTTTCCTGAGAAAGGGGCACCACCCCCATTGATAACACTCACTTCCTATTGAATTAAAGATCTGCCTAGAGACACTCATTCAATTCTAAGATTCTCTATTCAAATTCCAACTCAAGCTGACCCAACCCCCATCAAGAGCAAAACCCCAGCTTGTAGCCAAGGCTTCAATTATAAAATGAGCCAATTTGGGGCTCAATCCTTGCAGAGGACCTAACATGCCAAGGAACTTCTGTTTCTCTGGCATAGAAGCAACCTCTACCCACTGAAATGATATTCTCTTTCAGCAGTACCCTCTCTTAATTTTTTTTTAACCAGTCTAGCTTTTTGGGTTCATAAATTCTTTATAAAGAACCTCTGCACCACCAGAAGCGGGTTCCCACAACTCCCTATCCTGTGACGAATCCTAGGGGGATTTAAGAGAGCCAAACCTCTTTATTTGGTTCTCTGAACCCCAAACCTACCACTAATCTCATCATTTAACTCCCTGGAACCCCAACTCATCAAAATTATCAAAGTGAAGTGTTCCTAATCCACTTAATGAGATTACAAGACATGAGTCATTTGGAGGCACCTGGAGACTTGGTAGGTGAATCACTGGACTTAAAGTAAAAAAGATCAGAGTTTGAATCCTGTCTTAGTCACTAGCTTTTCAAATCATGTCTTCCCAGTCTGTCCTGCCCCGTCCATCCCTTCCCTTCTCCCTCTTTCTCTCTCTCTCCCTCTTCTCTCCCCTTCCTCTCCATCCCCATCTCTCCTTTCCCCTCTCCCTTTCCCCATCCTTCCTCTCCTCTCTCCTCTTATCTCTTTTTCCCCTCTCCCCTCCTTTCTCCTCTCTTTTTTCCCCCCTCCCACTCTTCTTCCTTTTCCCCTTCTTCCTCTCTCTCTCTCTTTCTCTCTCTCTCCCTCTCTCCTTCTCTCCCTCTCTCTATATTGTTTTTCTTATTTATAAAACAAGGAACATGGACTTAATATGGTCTAAGGTACCTTAAAGCTCTTAATTTATAATCTCATGATTTAAAGCCAACCAATTAGACAGAAGAAACTCTTGCTTGTTGGGGAAAGGGATTTGTTGTTAACTTGATTCATTTGTCTTTGTGACCTTTTGGTGATTTGCCATTTCCTTCTCCAGCTCTTTGACAAATGAGGAAAACTGAGGCAAACTAAATTTAAGTGATTTGTCCAGGGTCATACAGCTAATAAGTGCCCAAGGTAGAATTTGAATTTGGGAAGATGGGTCTTCCTAAATGCAGACCTGGTACTTTATCTAGTTATTAAATGTTTATTATATACTATATATTGTGTTAAGCACTTGATAAATATTGTTTCATTTTATGTTCATAACAATACTGTGGGATAAGTGCTATTATGATTCCTATTTTATGGTTGAAGAAACTAAAGTAGACATAAGTGACTTACCTAGGCTTTTTTTCAGGACTATTCTCTCTCTTTTTTCACGAGCATTCTTCCCTTAAGTGGGGGATAGTGCTATTTATTTCTTGTATTCCACATTAGGAACAAAAAAATGGCCACTTAGTAGAAGCACATGAGACATGTGCTTGCACATGACTTAAGAGGGAGAGTTAAATACATTGTTTTTTAATTCCAATATACTTTCAAGATGAGGATGCAGGGGATTTCTGAATGTGCTCTCATAATCTGGCCTTCTTTAATAGAATAGTCTTGACAGTTCAAGTTCTGACAGTTGGTTTATGGGTAACTCCAAGTTAAGATATTCCTGACTTTTGAGAACTTAGTTATAACATATTCCTTAGAGAAGGAAGAAGGCAGTTAACTTTGTTCCTGTGCAACATGCCAACTTGGAAAGCAAAACCATTGAGTTGGATGATAAAAATCTAATGAGGAGTTTACTTGCTCAGAAAGTCCCAAAGCAGATTTACCTTTGGTGGGAGTCTAAATCACAGGATAGCACTTGGGGAGACTGAATAGGAATACCAGAATGGGATTCTAGGAAAGAAAGACTCATCAAAATGATGGACAGTTTCTCTGAAAACTACACTAAGCTCAGTTCCTTTCAGGTGGTGATGGAGTGCAGCTGATGGGCTATTTGCCTGTCTATGCTTTTGTAATTGCTTAACTCTCTTGAGTCCTTACCATCTTATGCATTCTTTGTGAGTCAAAATAGAGACTGTCCCCTAGCCAAAGCTTTATATAGTGAGTTCCTGTGTCGATTTGGGGATCTGCCATCCACATTTAGGGACAACCTAAGATTGGAGCTGCATCTACTTTTAAATTTGAGATCTTTGATGTATTAATTCAGGTAGGAAAAATGAATGAAGAGAAAAGAGATTGTACCGAGGAGGGTCAAACTCCCAGGATCAGATTCAGTCCATGAAAGTTTAGGGCCTTAGGCCATAGATTCTATTTAAAAGCCTGCTCAAGAGAGCAGTTGGGCCATCCTAAGGAAGGATAGTACTTGTCAAATATGGGATGTCTGGATGTAGGCTTATAACAAGGCTACATCAGGAAAGTCCTGTATACCAAAGATTTTCATCAGTAGGACAAAGCTCAAAGCTGTCATCGATTTTTGGTTGCCTGGGAAGTGTGCTGTCCATCAAGGCACTGGACAAAAAGAGGTAGTGAGCTGAATCAATGAGGTCAGTGTGTCCTTTGAGAGAGAAAAGGGAAGGCTGGAAAGCTGATAGAGTATGTCACCAGCTTAGATGAAATTTAAAAGTTTACTTCACAGTTCAGTTTCCTATTTGACTTTGATAACTGGTCCCAATATTTGTTTCTTGACTGAAAACACCTATTGCAAAATTTCACTAGTACAATCCAAAGTAAAAATAACTCACACATACATAGTACTTTAAGATTTATACAGTACTTTCCTTTGGCAAGTATTATTATATGCATTTTTCTTACAAATGAGGAAATGAAGGCATGGAAAAATTAAATGGCTTGATCATTCCTACAAGTTCATCAGAAAATAAACATACTTATTTTTTCTTACTCTAAGACCTGAATTCTTTTCCCTCTATCATACTACCTATAAAGCAGAACTAGCTTCTATTTATTTCCTTGGCTTCTCTATGCCCCTTTTGTTTATCTCTCCTTTTTTTCTTTCTTCTGATCACTACACTGTCTTACAGAGGCCTGTCATTCCCAGACTACTGCCTCATGCTTCGGATTTTCATCCCCTGTTTTTTTCTCCCTCTATCCCCTGCTTCTTTAATTTTTATAAGTATTCTCTTCCATCTCAGTGGGTCTCTCAATAATTTGCTGGGAAATTAGTATCATATCACATTCTTAATAAAAAAAAATCATCTATAAGAGAGCCCCTTTTCCTCAACTAGCTTTAATACAATTCCACAATCATTTGGTGTCTATGCTGTATAAGACCCTGGGGCTACATAGACAAGTAGAAGATAGATTTTTATGAAGCATGTATTCTACTGGGAGGATATAATGTGTATATAGATAAAAACAAAGTAACTTCCGGAAGACAAAAATACTAGTAGAGTGAGGAAATAATTTGAAGATTAAGTGCTATACTAGTTAAATTACCAAGGGGATACTTTTTGTAAGTCAGCAAAATAATGAAAAAAATTATTTGAAGGAAGATCAAAATATCAAAAAATAATAAAAAGTATGAATAAAGAGGACATATAATTACCATACCTCCAATTATATTGTAAAGAGATAATCATTCAAACTATTAGGGTGTTGATTAAATAATAGAAAACTATATGGATGGGGCAGAATAGATAAATGAGAAACAGAAGTAGTCAAAAATAGGAGCCCATTGGTTGAGAATTCCAAGAAAAGAAATTACTGGTTTTCCATATGTGACAAGAATGTCTGGAAAGATTGGGAAACAGTTTTGCAGAAATCACATTTGATCAGGAACTTACATTTGTGGTCCTTAAGTAGAGATAATGCAATATCTCTACTTTCCCTTTTTGGTAGAAAGATGGGGGCTACTAGAGAAAAAGATTATGTACATCATGTGGGGATAGCATCAGGTTGTTTATAAATACTTTTTTTTTTTTTTGGCTAAAAATTAAGGTTCGTTCTAGGGGTTTGTACAAGCTGGGGCCAGAGGGTATTTCCAGATATTACTATGAACTTTTCAAAGACCTCAACAAGGATTGTTAAAAACAAAAAAAGTGAGCAGGAAATGAGAAATATTTTTGCTTAGGAGTTAATCCCTAGCAGCCTTAGAGGAAACTAGGATTTTAAGTGGCAAGAAACCAGCATATACTAGTCAGAGGAATAACTTATATAAAAGTATGGCAGAGTGAGAAGGTATGCTGATTTCATGGAACAAATAGAAGTCCATTTGGGCTGAATTGTTAAGGAGAGTAATATAAAATAAATCCAGGAAGGAGGGTGAGAAACAGATTTTGGAGGCTTTAAATACCAGCCTGAAGAATTTATATTTTATCTCTAAGGAGATTGAAGTTTCCTTCTGGATAGAACACAATGTAAAAATCAAAGATTTTGTTGCTGTCCAAAAAGATTGGGGCAATAACCATGTGGTCATTTATTTTTTTGTTTTGGACCCTAGTTTCATTTGTATGTGATACCCAGACTGTCTTGTAAGTAAAAAGATCATCTTAGAGTCACAACCTCTGCTTAGCTCCTGCAACAAAATTTTGTAATGAGTTCCCCCCCCCCAAATCTCTTTTGGATACTTGGGATCACAATCAGATATTTAATGGGAGTTATAAAAGATTTTCTAACCACGTCAGACTGGTGTCTGAGACCAAAGAACTCCTAGTCAGTCCTATGTAGAGAAGATAAAAAGAACTATCTTTGTCTTAGTCTGAGATATTTGGGTGAATTGTAGTTTACTTCCTGAACTGAATGTTGTACCTGAAAGCCTTGCTCATGTACTAAAAAAGTGTGATTCAGCTTGCTCTTGTCAGGGAGAGGTGTTCTAGCCATTGTAGACCATGAGTTGAGAGCAAAATCAACTAAAACTACAGGCTAAGGTTGTCTATTCTTTTGACTCTTTTGTGTGATACTAACTTGATATGTTATGATTCTAAACAAACATCTGAATTTCCTTTGATTGCCATTAAATATCATTTCAGATCTAAATCTCAATACTCTTCTCTCCCCCTACCCTGCAGGAACTTCATGGAGATAGATGCTGAGGTTTTACTTGGTCCCAAAATTCCCTTCAGCACGTAGATGCATTTATTGGTCATAATAAAAACTAAGTGAGAGAGATAGAAATGAGAAAGATCAATGAGATGGCTATTCTAATAATTCACATAAGAGATAATCAGGACTTGAATTAGGGTAGCGGTTATTTGATAAGAGAACCAGTGTGAGAGCTCTTAAACCTCTGAAGTCTTCTTGTTCTATTCTATTCTAAAATTAATGTGTTCAAATGATTTAAGGTTCCATGTGGATGGATAGTATTGGCTTAACATATTGCCCTCACAAACATTATCTGGAACCTTCAGTGCTTTAATCTAAATAAATAACTAAAATAGTGGGAATTTCCAGGACTTTTGAGAAAAGAGAATGAGGGCTGGTTTAGAGGTAAAGAAAGAGGTAATATCTGAGTCCTACTTTTGGGTCTTCTTTAATAAAAATAAAACAGAATTCTTACCTTTAAGGAACTTATATTATATTGGGGGAAAAGAATATGTAAATAAATTAATAAACACAAATTATAAAGATATACATATATATCTACATATCAAGCTAAAATTTTTATCAAAAGTTTAGTCTTTCTTCCCCTTACCCCAAACCCAAATTTTGTAACAAATAAGTTTTTGTTGTTGAATTGTTTCCATCATGTCTGAGTCTCTGTGATTCCTGAAGTGTTTTACCATTTCCTTTTCCAGCTCATTTTGCAAATGAAAAAACTGAAGTAAACAAGATTAAATGATTATGCTGCCAGACTGAGGCCAAATTTGAACTCTCAGTTTCCTGACTTCAGAACCAGCACTCTAGCCACTGAACCATCTATTTGCCCAATGAGATCATTTATGTACTTACCTGTTCCTCTTGACATAGAACTAGTGTTCCAAGAAATAAACATTTTCAACATATTTCTAAATATTTTCATATATTGAGCCATGCCCGAAATAAAAGACAGACATACTTGAAGTTGAATTTGGAATAAAGATTGTGTATATTTCATATAAAATTTAATGATATTTACTGTGATGGGACAGAAATATCAAAATAGAACACCATTAAGTTTCAACTTAAAAGTAGAAATTAGATGAAATGTGGGATGATGTATTTTGTTGGTTCTGATATACAAAAATATATTTCAGAATCAATGAATTGTCTTGAAAGTGAACATAGGAGGCTGAGATATCTAAGTATCATACATGTATGTCATCACGTGGACATAATCTAAACATTTTCATGTATAAGTTGACTAATTTTGTGCCAATTTATAGTAATTTCCTTCAAAATTGCCTAATTCAAGTATATGAAAATAATGTTTGAGACATATAAATTATAAACCTTAATAATTTTGTGGGATCTAAAAATTATTTGGCCATTAATGTTTTATATGAATGAAAAATTAAATATATGACGTGAATATTAAACTATACTATTTAAAGAAACCATTATGAATCAGATTTACTTAGAAAACAAATGGGCAATTTTTAAGTCAATTTATATTATTCTAAATACTGAGGCAAATTTATCATTAAAATATTATTGTTAAAAAGTATTGGAATTTGTTTAGTCTTTTTCTATTAAAAAATTTAAGACAATGCAGTTCTGCTAGCAAGTACACAGTAACACAGTAATGATCTTTTTTTTTTTTTTTTTTTTTTTTTTTTTTTAAGTTTTAGAAATTTCCTTGGGTTTCTAGCTACTATCTTCCAAGGGGAACTTGAGGAATTCTCATGATAGAACAGAAGATACAAAATATAAAATGGTAGAGAAAAGAAACCTTAAGGAAGAAATAGCTTTGTTCATTCTAATTTTAATTGTGTTCACAGATTTTGATTTTATAATGAAGTCATCTCTATTACACTATTCCTGGTTCCTTGTTCTTATTAATTTGTTTGTGTTTAATTACTTAATGTGAATCTATACAGTGCTTTATGGATCTTTTAAAAAGTCACAATTGCTTGGAGTTGACTTTTTCAGATACCTTGATTCTTAACTAAATTTTGGGCTAAATCTTAGTGTTCTTGAATGCCTTCTCTTTTTCTTCCTTCTTGTTCATGTTTTAACCATTCTTTCCAGGTAGAGTGTAATACTTTCCTTTAACTCAACTCCCTCTTCCTTAACAGTACAGAGAGGAGGTGTAGCTGGGGATATCACCATGAGTATGCAAGCAGCTGGAGCGTGAGACATGACACTCACTTAAGCAGAGAGGCACTGAAGTGATATGGGAAGTAGGATTGTACAAACTGGTGAAACGGAATAAAGAGAGGGATGAAAAAGTCATTAGCACAGAGCCAAATTGCCTCTCTCTTTTAATCATTTTCCTGAAGAAAGACTAGAATAATGAGATTAGGACTCTTTGGGTATGGACCAGGCATATGGCAAATAGTGAAATACACACAGAGTTTGACTGTGAACAGGGACAGATTTGGAGTTTCATGGAAGAGGAAAGTAAAAATTGATCAGATAGCTGGTGGTCCAAGCTGCTCTGAGAGATAAAGATCAGCTGAATAGACCTGATTTCTCAAGTTCTCCCCTTGTTAGACATTAAACTTTTGGGAGATTTTATTGTGGAACTGGTTATCTCATAGTTGCCCGCATAGGAGTATCTGGGAGGACACATAGAGATAAAAGATTTTGTCTTAATTACTTAAAAAAAGGAGGATGGTACTTTGTTCCTGGAGGGGATTAAGTTATGGAAGGAAATGCCTATAGTTGTTACATGGTGTATTTGGCTTTATTTTTTCATTTTATTTTAATAGCTTTTTATTTTTAAAAATATGTGCAAAGACATTCTTTACCATTCATCCATGTTCCAAATTTCTCTTTATCTCTTTTCCTCCCTCTCTCCCTCTCCAGACAGTAAGCAATCTGATACAGAAAACATTATGCAATTCCTCCAAAGCCACTTTCATAACTGTGCAAGAAAGATAAGACAAAAAGGTGAGGGGAGGGGAAGCATGAGAAAGGGGGAAAAAAAACCACAAGCAAATGAACAAAAACCATATGCCACAAAAAGGTGAAAATACTATTTTTGATCCATATTCAGTCTCCATAGTTCTCTCTCTGATGCAGATGACTCTTTCCATCACAAGTCTATTGGAATTGCCTTGAATTACCTCATTGTTGAAAAAAGCCAAATCCATCACAGTTGATCATTACATAATCTTCTTGTTGCTGTGTACCATGTTCTCTTGGTTCTGCTTACTTTAATTTACTTTTTACCTCAGTTCATGTAAGTCTTTCCAGGTTTTTCTGAAATCAGACTGCTCATAGTTTCTTATAGAACAATAATATTCCATTATATTCAAACACTATAATTCAGCCATTCAATACAATATTTAGCTATTCCCCAAATGATGGGCATTCAGTGTCCAATTCCTTGGATTTGGCTTTATTAATTTCTAACATTATAATTAAAGATATGATTAAAGATGCTTTTGTGAATGAGCTTATTTGAATGTACCTTAGATCAAATAAAAGGGATAGAGTTTATCCTTTGTGGGCATTGAACCAAGATTGACCAAGATTGACCAAGATTTAACCAAGGTTGGTTAACCTACATCCAAACTCCTAAAACAAGAATATGGGTCAAATCTTACGAGGGTACAAAGCCAAAAAATGTGTCAAAGAAGGTCCCATAAAGCCTGAAAATCTCTAGTAATTGTAGCTCCTTCTTGTGTTTAGTAGTGCTCACGATACCTGAGTGAGAATCAGCTTGATATCACATTACCTGCTCCTTGCTTTTGAAGGAGATTCAGGTATACTTAAATAACAGGAAATTCATTTAGAGAAGTAACAAATTGTTTGGGAGTTCAGAGTCAGAGGTCACTTTTAACTGGAAAGCTTAAAGTAAATGTCACAAAAAGTAGTTCTTGAAAGATAAATAGGTATTAGAGAGATAGAAAGGTAAAGGATAAAGATATTGGGAGGAAGTATGTATAATGCAGTGGAGAGAGGGCTCAATCTAGAGCCTGAAGTTCACACCATGTTACTGCCACTTATTTACCTATATGAGGTTGTTGTCTTTGAGTCTCAGGTTCCTCATCAGGAAAATGATGGAGTTGGATTTCTAAGATCCCTGTCAGTTCTAAATCTGAGATCTTTTTATTCTATGTGTAGCCCAAGGCTGTAAGCACAGGCATATACTTGAAAAAGTGTCAAGTGGCCAGTAGTTTAGGGGATGTCATAATGCCCCATAATTGCCTGATTTTTATCTTTTAAAAGCTGTTAAGGCAGTAAAATGTAAATCCTCCCTTTTTAAGGATCTGTTTTTAATTTTACATTTGTACACCCCCCCCAAAAAATTGTAGCCTCTCATAGACATACTTAATACATCCTTCTTAGATTCAATTGGATTTTTGCATATCATTCCTACTTCTTGGGTTTTTTGATAGGATTACAAAATAAGATTATATTGATGTTGCTCTTATCCTTACAGTTTTGTTTGATTCTTTGTGACCCCATTTGGGTATTTTTTGGCAAAGATACTTGACTAGTTGTCCATTTCTCCAGCTTATTTTATGAATAATGAAACTAACAGGGTTAAATGATTTGTCCAGGATATTAAGTGTCTGAGGCCAGATTTGAACTCTCCAGGCCTAGCACTCTATTCATTGTGCAAACAAGTTTTGTTACCTAGATACTTACATTGTAACAGGGAAATGACAAAACATAGAAATAGATAAAATATACAAGGTAACTGCAAGATCATTTCTAAGGAGACTTTAGTACTTGCAGGAGGAAAAAGGGATTTGGCAAGGGCTTCTAATTTCAAATAACCCCAGAGCTAGTCTTCTGAAGTATCTAGGACCTTAAAGAGGCAGAGGTGTGAAAAGGGCATTCCGAGGATGAGGATGGACTATGGAATGAATAGATTGAACCTCTTCTTTGGGAGTGGGTGGAAATTATACACTAATTAAAAAATCTTATCCTAGTATAAGAAAAATAGTAATATGAATGTTTCATAGGATTTCAAAATGTATGTATTGTGGTTAGTATGTTACTTTTCAGTATAATTTTATTTACTGTTCCATCATTTCTTAAAAGATTTAGCATATTTTGCTTAGCCTAATGGCATCATCAAACAGTATTGGCAATGCAGTAAACAATGACACAAAATGATCATTTAGCCTTTGAAATTAGTAGCCAACAAAAGTTTGTAATTTTATTATTTTGATTTAAATCATTCCTAAATCTCAGTATTTGAAGGAACTAGGATTTATTAAGTGTGATTTTCATTACTTCTTTCATGAATAGATTGCAAACCCCTTTGAATTCTAGTAGTGGTCATTGTTAGTTGTTTTAGCTGAAAAAATCATTGCCCAATGACCAATCCTCTGGCATTGGGCTTCCATGAATTTATCTGGGATGATCCTCAAAATATGTGCCCAATTATTGAGCCTATAGTCTATGCCTTTCTAGCTAAAGAGTCTTGCCAGACCTTATATATAACCTTCAAGAATGTAGAGTCCCTTCTATACCACATATTTTGAAATCTGGGTTTTCCTACAGAGAAATAATGGGGATTTATATTTGCCTGACTGTGTGGCTAATAAGTCATGTTATTTGAGATTCTATATCACTTTAGAGGCTTGTCTACAAAGTCCAGTAATAGTAACTAGTCACATCATATTTTTATATTATTGTGGTTCTCTTTCATTCTTGAAGAGGACCAATGAAATCAGGATGATGAAGTCTTGACTTGTAAGTGAGCTGGATTTAAATGAGGTGGGTTTGTGCAAAGTCATCAGTATTACATCCTCCTTTCTCATTGGAGTCCAATGGCAGGGACACAGGTTAGGATGACTGGTAATGGATGTGGGTGCAGTAGAAGACCCTGATCTTTTTAAGTTAAGGACTTTTCCAGGTCTTTTTTCCAACTCTGAAGCAAAACTCATTCAAAGACTAAAGGCTAAGCAAGAATTGAGGCAAAATGTGACTCAGCCTGACTTTACAGTAGAATCTGTCTGGGAGGGAAAGATTCTCAGATTTCTGGCCAGAATAGAAAAATAGCTATTTACACACACACACACACACACACACACACACACACACACACACACACACACACACACCAAAACCCAAACAATGAGCAAATGAAGTTTAATCTAGGACCTATTATTTGTCCATCAGTGAGAGCTACAGTGATTTGAGTTTAAAGGCATATTCAAGTAGCTTGAATTTTATTCATTTCACTAAATATTTCATCATAACATGTAAAGATTTAACATTCATGTATTTAAATATTAAAGTTTCAAGTTCTCTTTCTTCCTCTTATATCTGACCCCTACCTTGGAGAAGGCAATGTAATATTAACTGCACATGTAAAGTAATGCAAAAACATAATTTCATATTAAAAAAGAAAAAAGAACACATAAAAATAAGAAAAATGAATAAAATAAAAAATGTGCTGCAATATGCATTCAGAGTCATAGTTATCTCCCTAAAGGTGAATAGTATTTTTTGCCATGGGTCCTTTGGAATTGACTTAGTTATTCTCTTGATGAGAGTAGCTGTCTTTCACAGTTGATCATACTTTACATTATCACCATTACTGTATGTAATGTTCTGGTTCTGCTCATTTCACTTTGCATCAGTTTAAGAAAATCCCAGTTTTTCTGAAGCCATCCTGTTTGTCATTTCAAATAGCACAACAATTTTCTATCATAATCACTTGTTTAGTCTTTCCCCACTTAATGAGCATTCCCTCAATTTCCAATTTCTTGCCACCACAGAAAGAATTGCTATAAATACTTTTTGTAAATAGGTCTTTCCTCCACCTCTACTTTTTAAATCTCTTTGGGATTCAGACCTAGTAATAAATTGTACTGTTGGATCCAAGAGAATGCAATTTTATAGCTTTTTGGACCTAAGTCCAAATTGTTCTCCAAAATGTTTGGACTAGTTCACAATTTCATCAACAATTCATGTATCCTAATTTTTCTACATCTCCCTTAGCATTTCTCATTTTCTTTTTCTGTCTTATTGACTAATCTGATAGATGTGAGATGATATCTCAGAGTTGTTTTATTTTCAACAGTGATTTAGAGAATTTTTTCCTATGACTTTTTATGATTTTAATTTATTCTCCTAAAAATTTTATGTTCATATCCTTTGACAAATTATGAATTGGAAATGACTCATATTTTATACATTTGGCTAATTTTCAAAAATATTTGAGAAATGGTGATTTTATCTAAGAGACTTGCTATAAAATTTCCCCTTTGCCCACTTTCCCTTCTAATTCTGACCACATTCATTTTGTTTATACAAAATCTTTTTAATTTCATTTAATCAAAATTTTCCATTTTAGTTTCCCATAAATTCTCTTGTTTGGTCAAAAACTCTTAAATTATCCTGAGAAATATATTTTCCTATTCTCTTCAAATATACTTATATTACCCCTTTTGACTAAATCATTTATTCATTTTTTGACCTTTTGTTGGTACAGAATGTGAGATGTCAGTCTATGCTTAATTTATTTCAAATTGCTTTCCAGTTTTCTTAGAAATTTTTATCAAATGGTATTCTTACCTCAAAATTGTGGATCTTCAGGCTTATCAATATTATATTATCATAGTCATTTACTACAGTGTTCCCAATTGACCCCATTGAGCCATCATTTTATTTATTAGCCAGTATCAAATTGTTTTCATGATTACCACTTTGTAGAATAATTTTCAAATAGTTTGTATAGTATTTTTATTTTATCAATTTTTCTTTAAATGTTTGATAGGATTCATTTGTAAAACTACCTGATCCTGGGAATTTTTTCTTAGCGAGATAATTTATTAGTTCTTCAATTTTTTTCAAAGATAGGGCTATTTAAATAGTCTATTTTCTCTTCTGTTAATCTGAACAATTTATAATTTTATAAATATTTATTCATTTCACTTATATTGTCAGGCTTACTGGCATATAATTAGACATCATAATTGATAGTACATTTACCCTTTTCATTTTTTGATGCTCATAATTTGTTTTTCAATTTTTTTTCTTTTTTTTAAAAATAAAATTAACTAATGGCTTGTTGTATTGCTTTTTTTCCTGATAGAATTCCATATTAATTATATTCATTAATTCAATTTTTTCAGTTTTAATAATATTTTCCTTTGATTTTTCAGTACTACCATTTTGGTGTTTAATTGGGATTAAAATTTATTTTTTTTTCTAGTTTTTAAATTTGCATATCCAATTCATTGATTTGTTCTTTCTTTGTTATTTATGTATACACTTAGACTTAGAAATTTTTCAAGCAAATACAGCTTTGGTTGAACCTCACAAATTTTGGAAAGTTGTCATCTCATTATCCTTAATATGGTTATTGATTGTTTTTCTGATTTGTTTCTTTGACCCACTTATTTTTAAGTGTTTGATTATTTAGTTTTCAATTAACTTTTAATCTGTACTTCTACTTTATTGAATACAATTTTCATTGCAATATGAGCTGAAAAGAGTACATTTAATGTTTCTGCTTTTTTACATTTGTTTATGAAGCTTTATGCCATAATAAATAAGGGATGAATACCTATACACACATTTTTTTCCTTTCTGAACCAATTTAGATAAAAGTGATATTAAAGTTTTGCACACTCTCAAAACATTTCCCTTTCCACTGTAAAAGCTCTTCCTTGTGTGCCTCTTTTATGTGAGATAATTTTCCCCATCCTTCCTTTCCCCTTCCCCTTCTCCCAGGGTATTTCTTTTTCTCACCTATTCATTTTTTAATATCATTTCAGTATAATTGACTTATTCCCATCCAATCTTTGCGACTGCCATACCTGTGATAAAGTTCTTGATGGATTTATTGTAATAAAATTCTTAGGAGTTGCATGGATGGATCATTTTCTTATGGAAATGTAAACAGTTTAAGCTCATTGAGGTAATTTCTCTTTCTTGTTAAAAAATTAATTAATAGATCTATAGATATCCCAAAGAGATCTTAAAGGAGGGAAAGGAACCCACGTGTGCAAAAATATTTGTGGCATCCCTTTTTGTAGTGGCAAGGAACTGGAAACTGAGTGGATGCCCATCAGTTGGGGAATGGCTGAATAATTTATGGTTTATTAATGTAATAGAATATTATTGTTCTATAAGAAATGATCAGCAGGATGATTTCATAAAGGCCTGGAGAGATTTACATGAACTGATGTTAAGTGAAGTGAGTAGAACCAAGAGACCACTGTATACAGTAAAAAGATTATGTGATAATTAGCTGTGATGAACGTGGCTCTTTTCAACAATGAGGTGATTCAGGCCAGTTCCAATAGACTTGTGATGGAGAGAGCCATCTGCCTCCAGAGAGAGGACTATGAAGATTGAATATGGATCACAATATAGAATTTTCATTGTTGCTGTTGTTGTTTGCTTGCGTTTTTTCCTTTTTTTCCTTTTTGATTTGATTTCTGATTTGGTTTGCAGCATGATAAATGTGTAAATATGTTTGTAAGAATTGTACATGTTTAACCTATATTGGATTACTTGCTGTCTGGGAGAGAGAGGAGGTGGGAAGGGAGTGAGAAAAATTTGGAACACAGGGTTTTGCAAAAGTGAATGTTGAAAACTACCTTTTCATGTAGTCTGAAAAATAAAAAGCTATTATTATAAAAAGGGGAAGAAAAAGAAAAAAAGTGCTCCTCTCTGATTTGGAATTGTGGTATAGCCCCAGGATGGGTATAGGCAATGAATGTACCAAACAATGTCTGGTCCTGCATCCAATGTTAGCACTGGAAACCTCTGTAATCTCTTTATGACAAATTATCTGATCTCCTTCCCAATGCTTCTGTTGTCATCACCTAGTTCTATCAGTGGTGTTGCTTCCATCTGGGCTTCAGGTCAGTTTCTACTTCTTTGTTATAGACCTTTTGAGCTTCTAAGTTCTCTTAAAATGGAAGAATATCTTAACTGATTGTCAGTTCCACCACTCCAAAATTTGATTTGAGGCATTATTTTAAAGTTGCATGTAGGGGAATGTAGGGAGAGCTTGGCTTACTGTTTCCTCTATGCCATCATTTTGGCTTCACTCCCAGAAGTAAGAAAGAGATGTGTAATGTTGTAATTGTATTTCAAATCAATCTTGTGATTTTTGATAGAAGTATCTAGTTAAGACTTTAAAGGCAGTCTGGTATATTGGAAAGGGTATTGGATCTAATTCGAGAACTTATATTTGAATCTTGACTTTGGAATTTTGTCAGTTTACCCACATGAGCCTCAATTTCCTATTTTAGTAGAGAAGGGAGGGGTTGAACAAAAGGATCTTAAAGATTTCTTCCAATCTTAAATACCACATTCCTATAAAGTTGGCATTAAACAGCTACCCTAAGTAGACAGTATGTTGTCATGAACAGGGCACTGAAGTTGGAATAGGAAAAACATGGTTTCAGATCCCGTTCTAGAAACTAACTCATTTTGGGATTCTATGAAAGTCACTTTACATTTTTTTTGCCTCAGTCTTATCATTTATAAAATGAGGAGAGAATTTGGAATTAAGGGACTCTAATAGTTCTTTCAGTTCTAACTGTATGATCCTATGATTTTAGGTATTTAAATTGAATTTTTCCCCCTAATATTCTCTACCCTCTTTAAAAGGGGGCACAGACCCTGGGCCTTAAATTAATTGGTTGGACTCTACAGTTAATTGATCCTTAGTTATGATAGGCATATGCATATGCGATTATTACAGAACCATAAAAATTGAGAATAAAGATTGAAATGTCAATCTTAATATGAATCAATGATGTTATTTTCTGAATCAAAATACTAGTATTGTCTAGTTTACATTAATTGAAGTAAAACGTACAGAGCAAGATAAGAAATTATCTTGTCATACTCTAACAATGTCACACAACTTCTAATATTATGTTCAGTAGCTCACATGCCACTTGATTCTGAAATCCCCCTGATTATCAGGTTCAATAATAGGACAATGGCATTAAACTCAAATATTAAATGAGGATCAATAAACCATACACAAGACTTTCTGGGTATGTATTGATTTAGAAAACCACATATCACCAATACTTATCTTATATTCTATTTAATTAGTTTTGTTATATATTTCCCAATTACATTTTCATCTGGATTATCTATTTTCTATAGTATTATTGGCTTAATGTGTGTTTGATGTTGGGCATATTCTATATTAAATGGGAAGTGTAACGTGCTGTTGTCTCCAGAAGCTGCCGATTGCTCTCTCAAAGGAGATCTGCTGTCAACTCAAATCTCTCGGACAGATTCTTCTTCCTGTCGAGAGCCGACTTCACTTCCTGCAGACAGCTGCCTCAAGTCTGGTCCAGAAACAACTTCCTTTTTCCTCCAGAGCTGCCCTCTTTATCTTCCCAGAGAATGGGCATGGGATAATGCAAGGACTTCTGGGAAGAATTACTTCAACCAATGAACTTGCTCCTCCTGAGCATGCAAGCTCTTCCCCAGGAAAGGCCGGAACTAGAGAATTGTCAAGTACCGACTTAGCACTTAGTAAGAACCTAATATCTCATTATCTCATTAGTACTTAGTAAGAACCTAACAGGGAAGTATATGTTGTTTAACTTGAGCCTATTTAGTTAGATATTGGGGGAAAGGCTTAGCTTCCTTGGATGCAACATATTTGCTGTTCTTCAAAAGAGCCACTTTAATGTCTGCTCCCAAACTCCTCTTTGTTCTAAAAACATTGCCTCTGCATGTTGGTTCATGTCTCATTATAATATGTATAAAACACTGTAATATAGAGGTTCTTAACTTTTTTTTTTTTTTTTTTTGGTTATGAACTTCTTTGGCAATCTAGTTAAGCATATGGATCCTTAGAATAATATTTTTAAATAATTAAAAGAAATACTAAATTCCAGTTAAAATTAGTGAGATTTTTCCCATTCACTTTCATATATCTGCTGAATCTGAGCTTTGTGGAACCTGGTTTTGTAACTATTGCTCTTGGGAGATCTCTTTGATCATATCTTTGGTCTTGGTTGCCTTATCTGTGAATGGTGGTTTTGAAATGTATAGAACTGATGAAACAGAGTTGGCCATTCTTTTGGTCTCATTTGCTCATTCCTGATGCATACCTGCAGAAGTGTCATGGACAATATAGGACCTGACTCAGACTTATACTTGAAGAGATAGATGTCTAACGATAGAAGAAGACTGACTTCTTATCACCTTCAGTTATTTTATTTCCTCATAATTACCATTTCCTGGCTAATATCAGTTCAAAGTGACTAGAAGATTACTCATTGCATTTATTCATAAGTACAATTATAGCATTTCATCATGCACCAACCTCCTGATAATTTGGCTCAGTCTAATGTAGTCCATATGTTTAACAAGCACTGACTCTGAATATAACTCTCCAAAGTAGCTCCTCCATCCTTAACATAAAGTTAGAGACCTTTTCTATCTATCCCCTATTGAAAGATATTTAGGAATTCCACACGCCTACCCTGAAAGCTTTCAGGGACACTAAATTGGCTATCCAATGTCTATGGTATGGATTTAAGAACTATGTATTGTATCTTTAGGGAGAATATGATGATAAAATCAAGTTTTCAGAAATGTTCTGCCCTGTGTTTCTCTGACTCAAACTTTTATACCATGTCTGTGACAGGGTTTACTTAGAATTTGGCAATTTCCTTTCTGGTAGGTAGTGACAGACATCACACTGAACATGAATGCTGCTTTTCATATTGAGTCTCCTATAATTATGTTGTTGGCAAAAAGGTTGTCCCATGAAATTAGACCATGCGGCTGTTGTCACTGCCTATTAAAGCAGGTACCAGCATTCTATCACTGACTAAAGAGGTTATATCATCTTATTTTCCCATACTGCACCATTCCAAATACGACTTTTAAATTATCTGCACTTCATCTTGTCATCATACATGAAAGCATTAGACTTGTTCACGCATTACTAGTTAGTACAATTCCTATGAAGTACTAATAGATTACAAGTACAATGTGAATCAGCAGTGTGACATTCCTGCCAAATAAGTTGATGCTGTACTATTTGTAGGTTATATTAAGAGTGACACATATTCTAAGGATATAAGTAAGAACAATTTGCTACAGAAATTCACATATTCATATTAGCATTTTTTGTGTGTGAGAGAGAAAATAGTTGGAAACAGTGAGTTTCTATCAACTAAAGAGTGGCTGAATAAATTGTGGATATGAAGATAATAGATTTCTATTATGCTGTAATATTCAACATGGATGAATTCCATAAAGCACAAGAAGATTTTTGTCAACTGATCCAAATGAAATAAGCAGAAACAGGAGAACAACATAAAAACTTATAATGATATAAATAGCAATGACCTTAGGAAGCAGCTGAATTCTGATTGTTGTTACAAGTTTTGTACTTGCTCTACTCCTGGCTGGAAGAACTCAACTTTAGTTTTGTTTAGGGTGCAAATTCTAATGTTTAGCTTAATGCCTGGCCCACAATAGTTAAGAAAGGCCTATTGATTGATACTGTAGAAAAGAAATAAACAAGTTGGAATATATCCAGAAAAGAGTAACTGGGATGGTGAGAGGACTGGAAATGAAACCATATAAGGTCAGTTGAAAGAAATGGGAATGTCTCTACTAAAGAAGAAATAACTTAGTGGCAGTGGGGTGCCATGGAACATGAGAGCAGCCTTCAAATACTTTAAGAGTTGTCATGTTGAAGAGGGATTAGACAAATTTACTTGAATACAAAGGCCACAATTTAGGATATTGGGTGAACATTACAGGATGCTTTTTAATAATCAGAGGCATCCAAGAATGGAAAGGAATGCCTCAGAACATGGTAGATATTATTTTATTGAGGTTGTCTAGGATCAGATAGTCATTTATCACTCATATTGAGAAGGGATTCTTGTTTGGATATGGACTGGGCAAGGTTGCTGCTGAAATCCTTTGTATTTTTTAAACTGTGATTCTGTCTTAGAAGTCCTAAGACATAGACAGATTTATTCACTAATAGACCTTTGACTTTTAAATATTTTAACCCTTAAAATATCTAGATATGATGATCATATTCCTGTCTAAGTCTTCTTTAATGCTAACTAAATATTGCAATGGCTGTCAATTAGTTTTAAGTCTCCTAAAAATCCTGATTACGTTCTTCTAGACATACTTCAAGTTTTCATCATCCTTCTCATTATGTAACATAATAAAGGCTTGCCTAAGGTGAATGTAGACATTTACTCTGAGGCTCTAGATCTTCAGCACAAGTCTGATTGAAGCTTCCAGGACTTCAATTTCCATGAGATTATAGGCCTATGATGATTGTGTCAGAAAGGTAATGGAGATTTCAGGAAATCAAATGAACCTAAAAACTAAACTTTTTCAATCAGTAAACATTTGACTTACTGAATAAGCAGAGAGAAATTATTGTCAAGGGTATTATTGGTTTAGATAAAGGTTCATTTTTAAAATTTTGTAGAGGAAGATTATGAACAGCATCAACCCAGGAACACTAGGAGTCCCCAACTTAATAGAAGTCCTATTGAAGGACAATAGGTTAAAAATGGAGGGAGAAGGAATCTGTAAGTTAAAAAATATATCCCACTTTCTTTGATTTTGCAATAAAAGACAGAGCCTTCATTCTTGGATATAAAAATAATAATTTTGGATACACTTATAGAGGAGGTGGAAATGCCATTGAAGAGAACTAAGACAGTAAAAGTAGCTGGACTAGACTACAAAAATCAGTGCTGAAATTGGCATAATTAAGGGCTTTGAGGAATCAATTTTCTTTCTTTTAAAAAATTAATTTGTTTAATATCTTTATTTTTCCTGTTACATTTAAAACAATTTTTAAAAATATTTGATTTTTAAAACTTTGAGTTTTAGATTCTCTTCCTTATCCCTTTCTAGCCCCATTAAGAAATCTCAAGCAAGGTTATGCAAAACATGTCCATAAATCATGTTATAAAAGAAAACATAGATTTACTTCCCTAAAAAAGAAAATGCTCAGGAAAATTAAAGTAAACGAAAGAAAAAGAGAGGGAGACACACACAGAGAGAATATCAAATTGTATTCCAACAAAACCAGTTCTTTTTCTTGGTATGGGTAGGATTTTTTATCATGAATCCTTTAGAGTAGTCATGGATCATAGTAGCACTGAGAATAGCAAAATCATTCACAGACAATCATGAGGGATCAATTTTCAAAGCATCCAAAGGAAGAACAGATATGAAGTGTGTGTGTGTGTGTGTGTGTGTGTGTGTGTGTGTGTGTGTGTGTGTGAAATCTTGGAATTTATTGCTACCCCCAAAAATTGATCATGAGAACATGAATTGCTACTGACATATATGACCTTTTCCATCTACATAAATTTCTGTATATATAAACTAAACATGTTCTTGTTGGAAGGATCTTTAATAAAGATATTAAAAGGGAACAGCCTTTCACAAGTAGGCTAGATCGCTATTTAGAAAATTAAAGTTCTTTTTAGTGACCTCAAATATCTCTCTAATACACAGACATGTAATTGAATGTCAGTATTTCTGGTGTATAGATACAGGATGGAATGCTACATTCTTCAGAGAATTGAAAATGAATATTTCCTATAGAGCAATAAGAATGTGAATGGTAGGTATAAATAGATTGAAATACATCATAAGGAATTATGAGGTAAAATCAGAATAAAGAATGTCATCAAAGAAACTTTTGAGAAGAGGGAGGAGAATGAGGAGGAGTAAAAAAAAGAAAGAAAAGGAGAAATAATAACAATAGCAATGATGGCTGGTTATATGGTAAGAACAAGGGATGTCTCAAGGATACTTATGCTCTAAGCATCTTCATTATTGTAGAATAGAATCCTTTTGATGCCAGGGAAAATTTTTGTCTTTGTATTCCCAGTGCCTAACACAATTACTGGCACATAGGATGGGTCTCTGTGAAGAACTTATGGGATAATATGGACAAGAATTGCACAAGACAGGTAAGAGTGGACAGATTGCAGTTTATATTATAGGAAGGAAAACCCACATTGGAAGGAACATCCCCATTTTAGTATTTGAGTTAATTTTATTATTCAATTCAGGTTATTGTTTTGGTTATTGAGATCTTTTCAAATGTTGTCACCCCAATTTTTTTTAAGCTCTTCTTCCCAGCTTTTGTCATCTACAAATTTTACAAATTCATACTTTCAATTAAGTCTGTTATGGGACCAGAGATATATTTCTATGGCTTTTTACTAGAGATTTCTCTCTGAGTTGACATCAAACCTTCCCATAGGCATTTAAAACTTAATATTTAAAAATTAGAACTTTTTTTTCCCTAACAAATACTCCCCTCTTCCAAGTTTCTTTATTTTCACTGAGGATACCATCATCTTTCCAGGCATCAAATTCATGACCTCAGTATCATATTTGATTCCTTATTCTTGCTCACCCTACTTATCCATTCTGTTGTTAAATTTTATTTCTATAATTATATTTCTTGTATATGTTCCCTTCTCTATACTCAGATAGCCATAACTGTAGTTCAGATCCTTTTATCTAGGTTATTGCAATAGTCTTCTGATTAGTTTCCTGCCTCATGCCTGTCTCCACTCCAATCTATCTCCCACTCAGTTGCTATGTTGATTTTTTTTAAAAGTACAGGTCTCATCATGTCACCTGTAGATAAAAGCTTAGAGAAAATCTGAAGATTTCAGAGAACAAGATTCTTCATGTGTCTAACCATTTTAATGATATGTAATTAGCATATTCACCTTGATTTAAGGAAACTTGCTAATGTAAAATCTTGTTCATAAACTACATTATGCTGGCACATCATTATTAATGACTTGGGGCTTTTGACTATAATTCTGACTATTATCCTATAGAAATAAATATTTGGAAAACTCTAAAGAAGGAATTATTTTTAACCTTTAAAAACTTTCCAGCATTTAGAATTTAGATGCAAATTATAAAACACAATTATATATATATGTATATGTGTGTATGTATGTATATATGTGTATATATATATATATATATATATATATATATATATATATATATATATAAAATATTATGTATGTGACATTTGGTAACAATTAAATTAGGTCAAATATATTATGATACTATATACTATATATATTATAGCCTACTGAAGTAATAATTTTATATTCCTTTCATTTTTGTTCTTTTTTTGCTCACTTTTTTTTAAAGTTAATAGAAAAAATATTATTCTTCTGTAATCTGGCTTTTAAAATGACACTATTTTTTGCCGTACTCAGGCTGGTGGCCCTCTAGAGAACCCCAGAAAATGTGTGTTTGGCAAACTGACAACAAATGTGTTTGTGAGCATTGGGGTGAGAAGGGATATTTGGGTATAGAGAAATGCATTTAGTTATAATTAGATTTAAAAAAAATTGTATAGCTACCGTTAGTAGACAGGTGAGATTCCCGACTTGGGAGAATGAAAAATTCTCTAGAGTGAGGTGTGGAGGGGAATAATAAGACTGGGCCCCTGGCCTGGGTTTGTCCCTTTCCAGAAGCCCATGATGCCCTGCACCACTTCTCCTGTAAGATGCTGACGCCGCGTCACTGCACAGGGAACTGCTCATTCAAGCCTCCGCTCCTGCATGCCGTACTCAGGCAGATTCTCTGGGAGAATAAAAGAGAGGACTCCCAGAGAATGGGCGTGGGATAATGCAAGGGCTTCTGGGAAGAACCACCCCAGCCAATGAGCTTGCCCCCTCTATCAAGTCAACCTGAGTTCTCACCTTGTAATTGTCCAGAAAACCTCAGTTCTCACCTTGTCACTGTCCAGACAACCTCAGTTCTCACTTAGTAATCCTAACAATTTTTGTTAAATTTTTTATTTCAATTAATAACTTTCTACTTTCCTCAGATTAATTTTCATTTCTCTTACAGTTGTCATAATAGCACTCAGGTTAGAATCAACACTTTTTTTTTTCACTATCCACTTAAGTTCTACTCCAATGCCTCATGCTGGGCTAAGGTGGACCTTCTGTTCTTGAAAACTCCATCTGTGAAGCTCAGAATCTGAAAGGTACTGTTATTACTGGCTAAATGACAAACATTTTTTCTGGAACAACCTAGTTAATGTTAGAAATGGTTTCGACTACAGCATGACCTAAATGACAGTTTAGAATTTCTTTTCTTCCTCTAAGATATTTTGAGATAGCCCACATGGATAAAATATTTTGTAGCAATTAATAAAAATGTCTAATAATATGCAAAAGAAATGATTTACATCAATTCATTGAATATCCATGTTGATTGAATCATAAGTAATTTTAAATCAATTAAATTCAATAAACCTAAGCACCTACTATGTACATACTGCTAAGCACTGGGGTTATAAAAAAAGAAGACAATATGATCTCTGTCCTCAAGAAGCTTCCTATCTACAAGAGGGGGAATGTGATATATTAAAATCATATGAACTATACGTAAAAATGAATTGCAAATAGGCGAAGTGTAAGAAATAAATTTTTGAATTTTGAGTCCTTTTTTAATAACTTGAGCACATTACTTTTTATGCTTTAAAATAAAATTAAAATGAAAGTTAATGATTTTTGTTTTTTCAACATTAAATATAAGTAAATGATAAAATAATAAAACAATAAGCCTTTTTCATTTAAAAAAATTAAAGTATTTTTAAAACATAAAAATCATGTTTCAGTATCTTATAATGTAGTTTCAAAAACAGATAGGGGCCCCACATTGTCTTAATCTGTCTCTGCTCATGTGAAGAATTAGACTTATTCTGATTTGTTCCACAGGGCAAACAGTGGCCCTAATCACTGGGTGGAAATAGAAGGGAAGTGGTTCAATATTAAAAACCAAAACTAACTTCCTAATAATTAAAAAAGTGAAATGGATTGCCTTAGGTGGCAGGTAATTTTCCATCACAGGAGGTTTTCAGGCCAAAACTGAGTAAAAACTTTGAGGAAAGAGATTAGAGGAGTCTTGTGGAAAGGAAATCAAGGACTTTGTATTCAATTCAAAACTTTTACTAAGTATATGGCTTTGTACCAGGTATTGATATTAGAGAAATAAACAGAAAACCAGTCCCTGTCTTCATAAATATTACATTCCATATGTACATATAAGGTAAGTAGGAGAAAATAATGTAGTGAGAATAGAGGATAGAAAGTTAAGGCTTTAAAGAGATATTGGTAAGGAGAAACTACTTTTCAAGAATGGGGTTAAAGCCTTACAAAAAGACAGAGATGAAAGATGGAATGCTAATTTCTAAGAAGAGCAAGTAGGGGTCAGTTTGATAGAAGAAATCTCAGCTTTTTTTCAAAGCAAACCATATTCAATGATAAATCAGAAACTAGAAATAGGTCATTGGTTGACTTCAATTCACTTTATATACATTTTGCGTATTCTTTTGTCATTGTTTCCTTCATTAGGTAAGCTTTCTTTTAAAGCAGATAAATTTCCACAGAAATAAATTGAATAGAAGCATATTGAGAGAGAGGCTATCTTTAAAATCTATAGCTTTTATCAAAATGAGATATACAAAAGTAATATAAAATACTTATAAATTTGGAATCAATTTTCCCCATTCATAGTTCATAGAAAATTCTATATCAATATCAATATAGTATAAATCTGTTATGCATGGATATTTAAGAAGATTGCAGTGTACAAAAGGTTACTCAAAATAGCACTATTTATTTAGGGTCCCAAAGAGTTTCCATCTCTTACTTTTTTTTTCAGTCAATTTTGCACGTAAGCAACATGATTTCTATTAAATAATTACTATAATCAAATTTAAAGCCTGACATGCAAAAAAACCTAATAAGAAATTTTAATAAGATAAGAGAGGGAGTAATAATTTGGGATATATGCAAGTATTAAAATAGCTATATATATATTTTTTTCAAGAATAGGAAAGTCAGCTTTCTTCAGTAGTAAAATGATGGGCATTCCACAGAGAATATACCTCTGCAAAGATGAGATTAGCTTTTAGAATTTGTCTACTGCTCAAAGTACTCTAGGTATACTTTGAAGACAATACAGAAATAGCAGCTTAAATCAGCTGGGGCCTTTCCCATTTGGTAAATAATCTGATCTTTTATTTATTCAATGCTTCCATGGCTCTATCTTATTCCCTCTTTTGTTCCAGTGGCATCTTCCTTCTCCATCCGCACTCTCCAACACATCAAGTATTCTAAATGCTTCATTTTTTGAAGAAAAGCATCTTATTGATGCCCCTTTCTTCCTATATAGTCATTTTCTGATGTTTTTCTCCCCAAATCCCTTAGAACCATTTTTCGTAATAAATAAAAATAGCTAAGGTAAACCATCTGACACAGCAACCAAATGTGATGGAAAATACAAATTCTATGGCCCCAGATTATCCCAAGAATCTCTATAGATGAAATTATATGAACAGCAAACATATGTGAAATGAAATAAATCTCCAGCTACCCTTCTTACCATTACCAAAATAATCTTATGCATAAATTGTGTCATGTTCTTCCAATTCAAAAATCTTCAGTAATTCCCTGTTTCCTGCTTAATATAATTTCATCTCCTTTGCCTTAGCATTCAAGACTATTAACCATTTGTCAATTATTTTTCCAATCTTATTTGATATGACTGATATAATTTATTCTTTAGTTAAAGTATTCCACTCACTGGCATCCAAGAATAAAATCAAAGGACAATAAAATTTTAGGATTAGATACCTCAGAGGTCAGGTAGTACCACCTGTACTTGAACAGTAGTCTTTTCTTCAACTTCCTTAGCAGAAAAGGTTTAAGGACTCCCAATTATGGGCAGATGTAAAATTTAAAATATTAAGGGAAATAATGAAAAATGTAGGAATTAAAGAGGAATAACATTTTTAGACATTAAACTTTATTTTGAGGAGGTAGTCATAAAATAGTTTTGTGTTTGTTTAAAAATAGAGAAGTAGATCAATGAAACAGTCTAGAGAAGAGAAAATCAGAAATGATGGCACTCAATAATACAGCATGTGAAAGCATGTAATAAGCCCTTAAACATAAATTGAGAAAACTGGACAGCAATCTGACAGAAATGGAGTTTTGATAAATAATCTTATGCTATATTATGCAATAAATTTGAAATGGATATGTGAACTTAACAATGGTACCATAAAGACTTGGAAGAGAAGCAGCCATTTACCTCTTATAGCTGGGTAAATTTATTTCCCAGCAGACAAAAGAAAGTATTGTTTACTAAAGTTAAGAGAGATAATTTTGAGGACATGATTGTGAAGTTTCTGTATTACCAATACTAATACATCCTAAATACAAGATCTACTAAACCACACCTTTTAGGCCATCATTCATTTGAATCCTTATAAATGAGTTATAGTCATCTGCTTTGACAAATTATGGAAAATCCCTGTCATATTTTGTGAAAATACTCCAAGAAGTGCTCTAAGAATGTTTATTAATTAGTTCTCTTCTTTTTGGTGAGAAAGTATTAATCTTTTTAATTGTAATTAATTTAATTGTAAGTGCCTTACAATGGAAAGCCCTGTGTTTTGTTAAGAACATATCAATTTTGGTGATGACACTTTTCAAGTCTGTTTTGGGCTGTTTTATAATTCTGATAGTGTACATGGTATTGATGTTAAGTAAATGTTAGATGCTTTAAATATATTTTCCCCATTCAATTTTGATTTCAAAATTCTAAGTCAAACTATAATTTGTTGGCTTTCTAGGTTATATCTTTATGTGCCTTGCCTTGGAAAGAACAAGGTTATATGTATCACTTTTATCCACTGGTTCAGTGCAACCTCTGGATTCATTGTTTTCAGTATCAATCTTTCTTTGTTGAATGTTAGTAACATTATATTTTTTTCTAACCTAAATAATATTTTGATATCAATGGGGAAAGATACTGTTTCTTGTGTTTTGTGAAAAAGCTTCATAGCTTGATATATCTAGATATACTGATTGATCAATAATGTTTTTTGATTTTGCTCCCTCTGTAGTTTGGAAGCCATACTAAATTGTAATTAGGAGAGACAAAATTGTATTTAAGACTAATTAGTACCAAAATGGAACTTAAATTGTCTCCCTGAAAGGGTTTTATAAGCAGGTTTTATCTATCAAAGCTTTTAGAACTGTGGGTAGTGACCATAAACGTGGGGTTCATGAAAAATTTGGCATGAATCAAAGGGTTTTTAATGCATTTACCAAAAATTAATTCAAAATCAAATGTATAGGGTTAGTGCAGTGGATAGAACACCAGTCCTGAAGTCAGGAGGATCTGAGTTCGAATGTAGCCTCAGACACTTAACACTTCCTAGCTGTGTGACCTTGGGCAAGTTACTTAATCCCTATTGACTCAGCAAAAAACAAAATAAATAAAAATCAGATGTATAGTGGATTTCTGGCCGTGCTTGTCCATGTTATATTGTGCAACTTCACTGCAGCCTTAGTTCTGAACATACAACATGTGCATTCTGCATTGTGCAGGCATAAATGCTGCCACATACACCTCAACTCAAATTTGAGATGGGATTGTATACAAATTTCTTGGGATAAAAAAGTCATGATTGGAAAAAGTTTAAAAAGCCCTGTTTGACGTACTATTTTCTTCATCACTTTTTGATGGCACATTTTAAATAGAGCAGTTTTCTGTGTTGGCATTAAATATCCTACTGTTCTCTCTATATTTTGTTTATTTTATATATTTACAGAACATTGAATAAGTTATGAATACAGAACTACACTATAGGATGCTATGACCAACAAAAATGTATAGATGTTACAATGATTTGCTTTTTTATTTTTTTTTAGAAAATATTGCTTTCTTGTAATTGGTATATTTACTTGAATTATTGATGTTCTTCTTTGGCACTAGATAATAATATGCCTTCTTATTCTTCTTAGTAGCTTTTACTTCCCACCTTTTTATTGCTATTCAGAAAGAAATATTCCAAATAGAAATCTTTATTCTGCTATTTTTATGCCTAATATTTTGCAAAGTATTGCATAAATGGACAGAAGGTCTGTTTTTTGTATTTTAATAAAAGGATTGAAATGTCAGCTCATTTTCTTCAGGCTAACTGAAGGCATTTTAGGGATAATTCCACTGGAATATAGGATAATAGGAAAAGCATGTACCTCATAAAGTTCTTAAATGTTTTTTCTTCCATTAGATTTTTTTGAAAGCTTTTAATTCCATGTATTTTAGATATTGGTAGTGTTCAGTAAAGTTATATACTTTTTAATATTCTTAACATATGATTATGGTCAACAATTACAATCTGAAGCAAAGCAAAACTTCTAGAGAATATTTTTAAACCAGTTTCTTGGGGAATTGTTTTAGTGATCAAAAAATATAATAAATCACAGTTTTGTTGATTTACAGTTGGAAGGAAACTTACAATCATTTAGCCCAATTCTCTCTCAGAGAGGTGAAATAATTTTCCCAAGGTCACACAGGTAGTAAGTGGCAGAGGTATAATCTGCACTCAGGTCTTCTGAGCTTAATAAATCCATTATCTTTTCCCTCCAGTCATAGGAAACTCACATAGGACATTTCTTACAAAAGACTGTCAACAGCAACAGAATTGTCAGGAGTTAATTTTCTTGCTTTTCATGAGAGATATTGGACCCGTACTTTGAGAGTTAGACATGTATGAAGGACTAATCTGAAGGCATTCAGGACCAGATACTAGAATGATATGAAGTATTCAGAGTATCTAGATGAATATATGTTTCTTACTTTCTGTGTTTTAAATATTAAACTCTATCCTTTATGGTTTAGTCATTTCAATCATATCTGACTCTTTGTGACCTCATTTGGGCCAAAGATATTGGAATTGTTTGTCATTTCTTTCTCCAGCTCACTTTACAGGTAATGAAACTTAGGAAAAATAAGTGACTTAGTGACTGACCAGTCTGAAGTCAGATTTGAATTCAGGTGTTCCTGACTTCAGACCTGGCCTTCTATCCATTACACCACTCAGCTGCTGAAGTGAATCTTGGATAAAGACAGATCCTCAGAGGTAGAGGTGAGGAAGTATGTTTCAGGTGTGGGGTGAGAGGCAGATAGGGGCAAAAGCCTGGTGATTATGCATGAGGCACTTGGAACACGCTCTTAGCACTTGTAGGCTTGGAAGACCATAAGACCAGAGCCTCGTCCTTGGAAGGCTCAGTGCTATGCAGTTTATGCTAACATCATTTCCTTTAGCATTTCTCTGTAGCTTATTCCTACGCTCAGCTGTATCAGCATAATGGACGGTTTTCTACCAGCTGTTTCACAGGAATATGATATCAATGTTAGTAGCAGTCACTCTTTCATATGGAACTGAGAAAAGAGGTAATTTAGTGCCAGCAGATTTGAAGGTTGAAATGTCCCCTTCCCCTGAGCTGTTAAATCAGCTCAGTTCTGCTCCATGAATAGGCTGTTCCAATTATTTGAGACAAGAACTGACTGTATGTAAATGAACTGCTTACAGAAAATGACAGTTCCAGATAAAATACCACATTCATACTATAGAAAGAATTTTATGTTTCTGATTCTTTAAAACCAGTTTTGTGGTTTTCTAACTGTTTTATGATGATAAACAGGCATGTAAACTTCAAAGAAAAATTGAGAATCAGATTTAAAGTAAAAAATGCTGAGGTTTTTTTTTTTTTTTGATGCTTGTGGGGGGGGAGGAGGGATCTTTTAATTAGCTGCAAAGGCTGAGCACTTCTGAGGACATTCCTTTATTACCCATATTGTTTTGGGACAGTTTCACTGGCACTGGTGTGTGAGAAAAACACTGAGTATTTAGACACAGGCCAAAGCAGTTGTCATCAAAATGATATGCAGATGTACTTATTACACTATGTACATTATGTACATTACACCTATAAGCATACAATTTCACCTTTTTCTATATTTATATTCAATTCACTTAATAATTTAAAATGTGACTTTTAAAATCACCCTGTTCTTCCCCTATATCTCTCCTCTCTCCCCATTCCCAAAAAGCCATTCCACTTAGCAAACACTTTTTTTAAAAAAAGCAGAGGAAAATATCAATAAAATCAGTCATTACTTAAAAATAATCTGACAATATAATATGCAATATTCCACATCTGTGAACCCCTTACTTCTGTAAAGGATTGAGCAGAGAAGTCTTATGTCTTCTTTGAGGCCAAGTTTTTTTTTTTTCTTTCATAATTTTGTGATATTCTTTTTTGATTATTTAAATGTGACATTTAACTTGTCATTATGCATACTGTTTTCTCTGCTCAGCTTATTTCACTTTGCTTCTGTTTATGTAAGCCTTTCAGGGTTTCTTACATTTCTTACTCAAAGCATACTAATATCCCATTATAATAATATGCCTCATTTTTAATCACTTATCAAATTATGGTCATCTACATTGCTTTAGTTCTTTGCTATCTCGGAAAGTATTATTATAAATAATTTGGTGGATATATCCTTTCAGTGATGTTACCTTAGTGTAATCTATAGATCAATACAGGATGTGGCCTCTTTTCTTTGTTGGGCAAATCATCTTAGTAAACTCATTATCTCTGTGCTGGATTTTATGTCTATTTTCTTCCTGAGCATCTCTATTGGTCTTGTCACTAAGCTTCTTTCTGCTACCATATTCTATGCTTCAGCTCAGAGTTGTCTGCCATGATTCTGGCTTCCTTTGGTTAAAATGCAGTAACTAGGAAGCCTATCTCTAAGAAAGGCAGGCTAATACCTTTTTATTTCAATTATGAGCCACCATATATAGTTATGGCAGCTTAATAAAAGCCAACCAGAATACCCCCAGGACAAGAAAAAATTTGTCATTTGACCTCTTTGTCTATTGCTAATTAGAAATACATAGTCCTAGGCAATTAGCAGAGTTATAATTAGAATTGTTTTTTACTGACTTTCTAATTATTAGGCAGTTTTCAAAAGAAGAAATGTAACCTATCAACAATTATAGAAACAAAGTTTCAAATGGCTAAAAATAAGAGAAATGAATTTGCATTAAATGAAAAGAAAAACCCCACTCATCAGATTTAAGCAGCCAAAAGAAAGACTAAAAATGGTAATATTGGAGTTAATAGGAAAATGGTAATTCTATCATTATTAGTGGAATTGTGAATTAATGCAATTATTTTTTAAAATATAGAATTTTTATTAAAAAAGAAAATCCACTGAAACATTCTACAATTGAGTAGAGCTGTTACTAAGGATATGTCCCAAAAAGGTCAAAGACAAAGGGACAGATCCTAATATATCCAAAATGTAGCAGTTCTTTTCTTTTTCTTTTTTTTCTTTTTTTTTTTTTTTTTTTTGCTTTAGCAAAGAACTTTAAAGAGAGCATCCATTGATTGGAGGGAGACTGAACAATTGTGGTCTTTGGTTATATGAAATATTATTGAGCAAAAGAAGTTATGACTGAAGAATTCAGAGAAATTTGGGAAGACTTGTATGAAGTAAAATCAGGACAAAATTTATACAATAACCATAATAAATATAAAGAAAAATAATATCAATAGACTCTAGAGCTCTGATTAATTTAGTGAGAAATCATCTTTTTAGAAGTCTTGATGGTCAAATATGACTTCTGCCTAAAATCCAAAAGATGTGGGCAACAGATAAGAAATGAAGCAGACATTTTAATACATGACCAATGTATTGATTTATGTTTAACTAACTTATTTGTTGCCAGGAAGGGTTCTAATTAGGGTTAGGAGTGGAAATCACAGGGAACTGAGAGTAATGCTTAAAAAAAGAGCAAAGATTATCAATAAAACATTAAAAGACAGTAACTAAGATGGAATACCTTATAATGATTTAACATCTCCTAAATCCATTTTGGGGAATCTGCCATAAACAAAACTATTGGAGCTATTTGAAGGCTGGGGCTACAAAGAATAAATTATTAAACCCAAAGATTTTCTTTGATTTACTTAATAAAGTTGAGAGGTAACCAAATCTAATTGAAAATGTAACATCATTGCCCACCACCTGCTGGCCACTTTCTTCACTTTATTGCACGTAGGGACATGGAATCTAAAGCATTAAATGGTAGTCACTTTCTTTTGGATGTTTTATGAGATTTATGATCTGTATCCATATCTACATAAAATGTTTATTTTTTGAGATTTATGATCAATATATCTGAGATGTTAAAATATTATGAGATTTATTATCTATATATATAAGATATTTAAAGTATTATGAAATTTATAATCTGTATCTGAGATGTTTAATGTTTTATGAGATTTATAGTCAATAAATATATTGGAGATGTTTAATGTTTTGTGAGATTTATGGACCTATATGTGAAATATTTAATGCTTTATAAGATTTATAAGATATGTGTCTACATATATATATGCATACTTATAATATCCATATATGCCAAAAATAAGCCATTGATTTGTATGTTTTTAAATTTTTATTTTTAATTTATGTAATAAAATGAGCATTTCCATAACATAGTACAATAAAAAGATGATTATACATGAAATTACAAATCTACTTTGAACAAGTTGCTATTTCTTTCAAATAAACAACAAAATTATCATGTAATTTTCTTTTTTTTCTTTTGTCCTTCCCCCACCCCTCTCTCTGAAGATGGCTACCATTAGACACAAACATTTGTATATGTATATATGTAAAATTATTCCATAAATTGTATATTATGTTTTGACCAGCAAAATATCTCACTATCTGATTACATTGATCTGTGTCTTTTGGGGAAGAAACATTTCTAAGTGGGTAAGGACTCCTTTCACCACATCTTCCCTAAGATTTAGGGGCAAAATCCTGTACTTATGGGAAGAGGGTTCTGAACATCAAATTTCAGTAGAGTATATGATGTAATGATGCCTTTCTGAATGAGAATTCTTTTACTTTTTCTTTCTTTTTTTTTTTTTTTGAAAGAGGGCTGTTGAAGACTATCATAGCTGCGTATGTAGAACCAGTCTGGTGGGCAGAAGCAGGGAGGCAGTTGTAAGAGAGAAGACTAAGAACAGAGAGTAGAGTTGTATGGAGTAGCCAATATTCCTATTATCTTCTGAAATGCATCTTGAGATGCCCAGTGTCTCTCCTGGTTTTTTTTTAACCAAGGTATCTTACTATTTCTTCTCCTAAAAGTTTACTGGTACAATTTAGTACAGGTACAATTTTTTCATTTGTCCATTTTTTCATTTGTCCACGAGGTAAGTCCTCATACTCTTTACTATCCTGTGTTTTCAATATACAAATGAGGAGAGTTTCTGATAGGTGAACTCAAGCTTATCTCCATTCCCCTAGGAACTGTGATAAGGAGAGTTTTTTTTTTTTTAATATAGGTGATAAGAGGATGAGTGATTTATGTTTTATTCCTTGTTGTTTACTTTCATTCCTATTTTAAGAAATTGTTTTTCCTTTAAAACCACAGTATTATATGTTGTAATTGATTTTTTTTACTCTTCTTGGAATTCATAGGTAATGGGGACTTTAGAGCATTAATTGAATAAGATGAATATAAACCAAGCTTGAAAAGCCTGGTAGTAGTGAGGGGTTACTACCCTCAGTTTTCCTATTCTTCCTTATATTTCAGATAGAAGGAATTGTAAAGGATTCTGAGCAGCAGGCAGAATAGGCTACTAAGGTAATATACCCATCCCTGAAATGGCATTATTGGTCATGATGGAAGGTGGGAGTTAATCTACAATAGCAAGACTTGTGGCCTTTTCATGAGAGAACACTGATTAATTTGTTCCATTGTAATGGTAGAAAGATTTCAAGAAAATAGAATATAATGACTTATGTAGGAACTTGTATGGCACAGGACCAGAAATGATTTTACTTTTGGAAAATGAAAAAAGAGAGGGAGGAGGAATGGTCATGGCTAGGACAAGATTAAGACAGAGACACTGTTAAAATGCATACTTATCATTCTAAGTCTAATTTCCCTTTCAACAGCATGCTGTACATTTGCAGGTTGGTAACATGTAATAAAAACTACAGTTTGAGAGTGGAAAAAAGGCATTTATAGCATCAGAAGACCCAGGTTCAAAAACCCTCTCTATCACTTAGGTGTGACTGTGAGCAAGATCACCCTTGGTGTCAATTTTTTCACCTTTAAAATGAAGACATAAGACTGTCCTACTGAAGTCCCTTCTAGTTGTAAGTCTATAATCTCATGATGCCTAAATGTCTTTGAAATGTTTTTCTGTTTTGAGAATATATAGTGTATCCCATATTCATCTGTTTTCATTATCTATAGAAATTAGAATATAAGCACATATATATATATATATATATACATATGTATACATACATGTACATACACCATCATTACTAGGATATAGACTGTAAACCTAAAAGGCCATTGAGTATAACTACTTCATTTTAAAGGTAAGAAAATTAATACCTAAAGAGGTTAAATCAGATAGAAACAGGTAATAAACACCAGAGATGGCATTTAAATCTAATTGATCCTGCAATTATAGAGACAATTTTTTTTCCCTGTACCACCTATAGGGAACTCCTGGTGTGGTTTAAAAAACAAAACAACAACAAGCATTTATTTAGCATTTCAAGCTTCACAAAGTTTATTTTATTCAATGAAATCCCTTGAATTTTTTGTTCAAAAGCTTTATTTTTATTCAATTATCTCATTTCATCATAATTATTCTAATCATCTCACCTACATAGCTAAATAAGGCTTTCTAAATATAAGGACTTACAGTATAATTAGTGCCTACATACTTTCTTCTTGCTTATTTGAATTATTATAATCCAAATAGAAATAATTTGAAGAAAATGAAAAGAGAGGGTACTGAGGACGTGTGTGACCTGGGATAGACCAAGGATATATTTTAACAACCAGCTTTGCAAAAAGCAGAACATGTTTTTCAGTTTAATCTGCATTCATTTTTTTGTCCATCACTTTCTTAAGTCAAAACTATAAGAAAAAAAATCAATCCTGATTTATAGTGTTTGCTAGTTTCTGGGATATAAATGTAATTTCTTTTACCAAAAATTTAACAATTGGCCCTTGGGGCCAGTATTAGCTGGGCTTTAGCAAATCCCTACTTTAAATCTACCTTCCTATGATCTCCCTGTCTCTGAGTGTCACTCTCCACTCACCTCCCCCCTCACCATTGCTTGGGACTGGGAAGCTCCAGCTCATTCTGACCTAAACTATATAAAAGACAGGGGAGAGGTGATGAGATGTGAGGGCTGGTGACAGAGGTGTTGTGAAGGATAAATAGGATAATGAATATAAAGCACTTTGCAAAACTTAAAAAGTGCCATAAAAATGTCAGTTATTGTTGTTATCCTATAGTTACCCCCTGCTGAGCTCAAGCAAGGTTTATAGAGTGATACAGGGGTATCCTGGGAAATGTTTAACAGCTGAACTCTCCAAGGGGGAAAATGCACAAAGAGATACCTTTAATCTTCCTTCCTTCCTTCCTTCCTTCCTTCCTTCCTTCCTTCCTTCCTTCCTTCCTTCCTTCCTTCCTTCCTTCCTTCCTTCCTTCCTTCCTTCCTTCCTTCCTTCCTCCTTCCTTCCTCCTTCCTTCCTTCCTTCCTTCCTTCCTCCTTCCTTCCTTCCTTCCTTCCTTCCTTCCTCCTTCCTTCCTTCCTCCCTCCCTTCCTCCCTCCCTTCCTCCCTTCCTTCCTTCCTTCCTTCCTTCCTTCCTTCCTTCCTTCCTTCCTTCCTTCCTTCCTTCCTTCCTCCTTCCTTCCTTCCTTCCTTCCTTCCTCCTTCCTTCCTTCCTTCCTTCCTTCCTTCCTTCCTTCCTTCCTTCCTTCCTTCCTTCCTTCCTTCCTTCCTTCCTTCCTTCCTTCCTCCTTCCTTCCTCCTTCCTTCCTTCCTTCCTTCCTTCCTTCCTTCCTTCCTTCCTTCCTTCCTTCCTTGGCAATTGGGGTTGTGACTTGCCCAGGGTCACACAGCTAGGAAGTGTGAAATGTCTGAGGTTGGATTTGAACTCAGGTCCTCCTGACTTCAGGGCTGGTGCTCTATCCACTGAGCCACCTAGCTGCCCCAATATCTTTCATCTTTAAGTATAATTTAATTTTAAAAGTTTTCAAAGTCTAGATAATCAAGAAAACACTAAATCAAACTCTTAATTTGTAGTGATTGCTAATATCTGAGATGCTAACACTGAAAATTTAACAATCAGGTCTTACAAGTCATTAGAGCCCTCTAGCACATTTCTAGCTGGTACAAAAGTGAACAGAGCTAGGATCATGCTAGGTTTTATATGTTGTGTATTGGGTTTTCCATTCCTCCCATTTCTCCTTGACATTTTGGATAGATTTTCATCTCCTTCTCTATGCTTGGTAACTGCTCACTGAATCCTGTGACAACAAGCTCATTTAAGAAATGTCAGCTTGTAGCCAACCAGAGGTTTCTAACCAGCTATTCCTGCTCAGAGGGAGGGGAAGCTACTGCAATCAGACTAGAAATGAGCCTCTACCACCCCCTTCTATCCTCTTGGCATCCAATCAGTTCAGAAGGTACTGTTGGGAAAGGTACTTCTATCTGAGGATACCAGGAATCAGCATTGAAAGAAATCCTTGGTGGAATCAGGAGTTAATGACAGTTGGAAATAACAAGCAGAAATCTACCTTCACATCAGAATGAGAATCAAAGCAGCTTCTGAATATCTCAGGGTAGCGAGGTGATGCAGTGGGCAGTGTACCTGCTCTGGAGTCAGAAGAATCTGAGTTTAAATCTGGCCTCAGATACTTGATACTTACAAGTTGTGAGACCCTGGGAAAGCCACAATTCAAAGTTTAGCAAAAAACAAAGGAGGAAAAGGGAGAGAGGGACAAGAGGGAAGAGAGAGAGGGAAGAAGGAGGAGGGAAAGGTAGAGATAAAGAAGAACAATTTACACAGCGGTAATATTACAGAGAGAAACAACTCTGAAAAAGTTGTAGCATTCTGATTAATACAATAAAAAATCACAAGAAACAAGCCAATCTCTTCTTTCCAGAGAGACGGTGAACTAAAAATGTAGAAAGACATATGCATTTTTGGATGTGGGAATTTGTTTTGTCAGGTTATAAAAAATGTATGGAGAATTTTATCTTTCTTTCTCTCTCTCAATGGGAATAGAAAGAATTAGTGAGAGGGATAGGTTGCTTAAAAACAATAATGATAACAAATTAAAGGCAAGAATTTATAGCTCATATTTGAGTTTTAATAATTTTTAAATAAGTTCCAATTAATAAATTCCATACTAGTATAAGTATAACTGAAATGTTTGCCATAAGGGTATTTAATTTTACTTACATGGCCTGAGTTCTTTCATTGCTCATATTCCTCCTATCTATTAACGACATTGACTTCTCTCAATTGAACAAAGAAGGTAATGAAGACAATCTAGGATTAAATTGTACTTCTTATTTATTGCTGCTCATGATCTCTTTGTCCTGTAAGTGGTGCTGAGGGAATACTTACTCTAAGGAAAGTGGAAAGAAGAGAAGTAAAGAACTCTTAATGAAACCTTTAATGTCTCAATACATTATGATTTCAATTCACAGAAATCAGGGATTCATTGTTAAGACATCTTCATTATGTCACCTCTAGGTCTTTTCTATCTTCTATTTATTAATTAAACAGACCTTAAATATCCACAGGGAACTTTATAGAACATATAGAGATGGACCCCTACTTTTTACAATTTATTCTTCTAAGTTTTTCTTTTTTTTTTTAACCAAATTTTAAGGAAGCATTATAGGAGTTGTATATGATAAGTAAATGACAACTATGAATATTTTGAAGAAATATGGAGAAAGTTATGTAACATGATGCAAAGTAAAGAAAGAACAGTGAATAAAAACCAATATATACTATGACCACAGCTTATAAATAAAGGTAACAATGGCATAATGGAGAAATAAATGAAGTTTCTATGGATCTTGATGCATAAGTGAGTATTTTACCAAGTGCTTTTTTCATTCATTCATTCTAATGAAGTTAACTTTCCTAGACTATGAGAGTATTTTCTAAAAAGCAAACACTGACAAAAATGTACTCACCATTTGACCCAGCTACTACTAGTAGGCCTATAGCCTCAAAGAAATCTAAGAAAGAGGAAATGTATTTATATGGACAGAAAATCTATAACAGCTCTTTTCATGGTAGCCCTGAATTAGAAATTAAAGGGGAATGCCTTCCTATTTAGCCTATTGGGCTTTCTTTCTCTCCCTCAATGGTGAGGGAGGAGGAAATTTCCTTCTAATTAGGAAAGAATACTGTGCATCATCAGACACGGTCTTTTTTTTTTTTTATCAGATATATGTATTTATATCACAAGAGAGGATTCAGTATGGAGCTGGGCTGGCAAATATCATGTCTTTGTTGTAGATACTATCAATAAAGAAAGCACAATAACACAATTTGCTTAAAGACATATAAAAAGAGGTCATGGATAAATATATTTCGTAATTTATCACATTTATGGTAGTATTATTATACACACAAATATTGTAGTAATAACTTAATAGTTAACATTTATCTGATGATAAAAGGGGATTCCTTAAATATGGTGGGATCCTCCAAATGTTCATTTGTAGATAACATTGAAAAGTCAAGGATAACACCAGAATTTTGAATCTGGGAAACAAAAAGGATGGTGTGCTTTAACTGAAAAAGAAAAGTTTAGAAAAATGATGGATTTTGGAGAAAGATGAATTCTGTTTTGGAAATGATGATGGTGGGACATCTGGTTGGAAATGTCCAATAAATAGAAAAGTGGTGATGCAAGATTATAGTTTAAGAGAGATATGGGGACTAAATAAATAAATTTATACATATATATTTTATTTCATTTATTATATGTAAAACTATATATCCACATATATTTATATTTATTATGTCTGCTTATGTCATAAATGTGTGTGTAATATGTGTATACATATATATATATATATACATACATATATATTTACACACATATACATCATAGGTGATATAGTAAAGTATGGGACTTGCAAACTTAAGTTCAACTTCTGCTTCAAATACTTACCAGCTTACAACCTCAGGCAAGTTATATAATCTCTCTTTGTCTAGGTTTTTTCATCTGTAAAATGGGGCTAATAATGACATCTAAATGTTGTTGTTCTGAGGATAAAACAAGTTAAAACATTTTAAGAGCTTTGTAAATCTTAAAGCATTGTTATTGCTAGCTGTTTCATAATCTGGAACTCATTTGTTTTGGTGCAATTTATTAAACCCAGAGGAACTAAAGAAGTCATCAAGTGGGGAAGCATAGAAATGGAAGAGAAGAGGGACCAAGACAAAACCTTGAGCCATAACCATAGTTAGAGAACAGATGATATGGACAATGATCTGAGAAAAGACAATGAGAAGGAATGTAACAGGTAGGAATGGATGTTTAGACTAGATTGTTATTTCTTAGGAAGAATGGTAGTAAAAACTAGTAGACAGAGAGATCTGACTTCAAAGCAAGAAAGAGACCTGGGTTCAAATGCCACATTCTGCAAGTTATTCATCTTATCTGTGTTCTAGGCAGTTTTCAAAGACTATAACTTGATGAAAAAATGCTACTCTCAACTGGAAATTCACTATGCCATGAAATCAGAGTTTGTCTTTATGCCATGTGCATATTTAATAATTATGCTGTCATTGCCTTCATCTGATTTATTGGTACAAATGTTGAACTTTTTAAGGTCAATAAAAATATTTTGAGGCACTCTATTATAGCTATCCCTCTAGGACAAGGGTGGGGAGTGCCTGTATAAGGCCCACCAAATCATTTGTTAAGGTGATGATAAGTTGAAATCTAAAAACAACTTCCCACTTCTTGAGTTCTATAAGTTGTTAATTTTGTATGGCCTATGGATGATGTTATAAATATCGAAAAGGTCCTTTTTGAATGATGTTATAAATATCCAAATGGCCCTTAGCTGGAAAATGTTATAATTATTCAAATGGCCTTTAGCTAAAAAACGTTTTCCACTCCTGCTCTAGGTTAAAATTGATCCTTAATTTTTAGGTTCAATTAGTAAACTAGTTTCAAAACGTAGCAATGTAGCGTAATAGTTAGATTCAGCACCAAGAAATCTAGATGAAAATGCCTCTTATGATGCTATCTGTGTGACTATGAGTTAGACATTTCAACTCTGTTTTCCCATTTGTAAAATGGTAACAATAATACCTGTAGCATGTAGCTCTAGAATAATTGTAAGATCAAAATGGAATGAATTTATATAAAATGTTTTGCAAACCTTAAGATGCCATATACATGTCTATTATTATCATCTAGCTCATTTCTTTCCATCTGGTCCACAAGAAAACAGTAAGGGACTCAGTCAAATCCTTTGCTGAAATTCAGATATACTGTATCATTAGCATTTTCTTGATCTATTCACAAAGGTAAGCCTTTCAACAAAGAAAATAATGTTGGTCTGGGATGATCTGTTCTTGATGAAGTCCTGCTGTATTTTTCATCTTTACATCCTTTTTCAAATGCTCAGTAACCATCCATTTAATAGCATGCTCTAGAATTTTATTAGGATTTGAAATCAATTTCATCAGTCAAGCCCCAACTTATTTTATTTAGAGAACATTATATTTCCATGATTTTCCTTTCTCCTTCAATTACAGTCACCTTATTTTTACAGTGACACAAAATGATGAAGTAAAATTTTAACACCCCTCCCTTTGGGTGATGTGGAGATTTTATTGATGTCAATTATTGACTGGCTTTGCTCACTTCTAGATCTTCCACAGTAGAAGGTGATTCAAAACTGGAAGATGACATGTTAAGGTTAACTTACATTTTTTTTAAAAAAATAATAACTTGAATTTTAATGAAAAATGTGCTGGAACATTAAAAGGAAAATGGAAGCACAGAGAATAAGGGAATAAGTATCATATAGACTGTTGGTAGAAGAGGAAGAAGTCAGATAAATCCTCTCTTTTTTTGAACAGTGCTGATATACATTAACCAATAAATAAACAAGCATTTATTGAGTGCTTGCTATATTATTGAGACTAAGCACTCTGCAAGGTGCTAAAGAATCAAAGATAAAAGCAAGAAAGTCCCTGCATTAAAGGAGCTTGCATTTTCTCCTTGGTGGGACTAATTATTGTCCTTCATTCTTGAAGGACATCACTGTTAGAATCCAATTGTGATCAGACCTATATGAGCACAGTATTGCTCTATTATTGGTCAAGGATAAATGTCCTTATTTGGAGTAGATTTTCTAACTTCTTTGTGCATCTCATATTTATTTTGAGCTTTTTCTTTTGAGCTATTTCACTTCTGCTTTGCTTATAGAGCACAGCACCTTTCCAGATGAGAATGCCCCATATTGGGTGGTCCTGTGCCAGTGCTTCAAATCAGTCATTCAAATAATTTTAAAACTCTTAAGAGACCTTGAAAGTTTCCTTTTACCATTTTTTTTCTGATTATCCTGTGAATGCTTATTCTATATGAGCTCTCCATCATATTTGTACACAAAGTATTTGCCAATTAATACAGCACAATTCTGGCAGCTGGTGGATTAGGGGAGGGATAGAAAAGGCCTCATGTATAAGATGGTATTTAGTTAAGCTGAAGGACCTAGCAGAGAATATTTTTGGTATGGAGGACATCTTGTGGAAAAAGCATAGAGGGGAGAAATTGGATGTCATGTGCAAATTTTAGCAAGGCCTGTTTAACAGGACTGCAGAGCCTGTGGGAAGTAGTATATAATGAACTGCAAAGTTAGGTTGGATCCAACTTGTACTTTATTTTCTCTGATTTAGGTTGACAGAACCATAATGGATAGAGAGCTGGTCTAGTAGCTAGATAACCTGAGGTCAGGTCCCATCTCTGACATATACTACCTATGTAGCTGTGGAGTAATTATTTAACAACTTTCTAGGCAGTTCTCTAAGGCTATAAATTATAGAAGAAGTTTCCCTACCCAGGAATTTCCAATATGAATTAAATCATAAGTCTAGTCCTAATCCCTAAAATTGATTTGATCTGGTCCAGGAATGTTATAGACAATAATGAACAGGAATAATTTTCAAGGCAAAAAAGCCCCAAGACATGAAAAAGCACTATAGTGTATTATTTACAGAGACCACTTAAGGTAATCTAATCTGTAAGCACTGAATTTACATTTGTTTTCCTGCCTCTGCTCCAGCTTCATAAAGATCATTAAAATGCTTCTTTATGAGGGATTTAATTTTCTACAATTCACCACTTCTCAGAAAAAGAAAATCTTCCTTCAGAATAGAAAAAATTAGGATTCTGTGGCTGAGAAATTTAAAACTCCAATAATTGGGCAATTACACAGTATAAAGAGAGAATATCCTCTTCTTGACCTAAGAAAGGAGCCCTCTTCTGTTGTCTACCATCTGGATAGAATACTTAGAGGAATGCAGCACCCCTCAATTTATTGAACCATCAAAATGTGATTGGCTAGAATAATAAAACAGCTTTTGGAGCCACATAAGAGGGGAGGTGCGTAACTAAAAAGCTATTTGTATGCCTGATTTAATTTTAACAGTGTCTGTAGAAATAAGAGTCTAATGTTATCAATTGAATTGGATTTTCCTTTACCTGATGGGGCCATTTTCTTTGTTTTCTGTAGGTATGAGTTTCTTTGGAGTTGCTCAAAAGATACTTTGATTTTGGCCTATTCAGTGGCCTGAGTAAAATAATTTTAGAGAAATGTGAGGTGAAAAGCATCTTAAAGATACTATCTTGAAGGCAAAGCTTTTTTAGGATACTATATGTTGAAGGATCCAAAAACTTGTCCTAGGTGATATACCTTCTACTATTCACCTTTTTCTGAAAAAGTATTTTTCTCATTGTGAGTGACTGAACTCAGGTTCACTCTGTGCATAAAACCATAATTACTAACAGTGCCATAGAGCTAATCTTCAGTTACTATGCAATAATGACATGAAGAAAGAGGACCAATAAGTGAAATCTATGAAGAATCCCAAAACTTTACTTTCACCAAGTGGTGCCATCTTTACTCCTCAAACTCCAAAGAGGAGTGTTCACAAATTCACTCATTTTCCTTCCTTTGTTTTTACTTCTTCATCAGCTTTGGGTTCTCCTTGTTTTTCTCAGATTCTAAACTAGAAAAGCTATTGGTATAGAATCATAAAATCATAGAATATGAGAAATGGATGGGACCTTGGTCATTTAGTCCAGTCCTTATCCAAAGGAATTTACTGTGTAATCGTGTCTACCTTTGCAGGGTTGTTGTAAAGACAAAGTAAAACAATATATATGAAAGGAGGAAGAAGAAAAGCTTTTCTATAGCATCTATTATGTTCCAAGCACTGTGCTAAATGTTTTAAAAATATTAAATCCTATCTTTTACAGGAAATCTCCAACATCCTTAATTCTTATGACTATTCTCTGTTAATTATTTCCCATTTATCTTGTATATAGCTTGTTTAGTATGTATTTGTTTGCATGTTGTCTCTCCCATTAGATTGTAAGTTCCTTGAGGGCAAGAACTAATCATTGCCTCTTTTTTGTAACTCCAGCACTACTATGTGTCTAATACATAATAGGCACTTAATAAAAATTAGCTGATTGATTTATTGTCTCATTTGATCCTCATAAGAGCCCAAGGAAATGGGTACTTTTATTATCATCCCCATTTATAGTTGACAAAACTGAAGTAAAGGTTAAGTGTTTTAGTGACACAACTAGTAAATACAGATACTACTGGGTTTGAACTCAGATCTTCCTGACTCTAGAGCTAGCACTATCCACTGAGCAATCTTGCTTACCTCTAACAAACCTTAAAGTGTTTTATAAATGCTAGCAATATTATATTAAATATTTTATATTAACATATTTTTAAAATAAAGTATATCATAATTAAATTAATGTTGCTTGTTATAATGAGACTAACCAGGACCAAGTTTAAGAGTTTGAAAATGATTTTTGTTTTCTGGCAAGGTAGTGAAGATACATCCTTTTGTATTATTATTATAATTTTTTTGTTATAAACTTAATTACTGGTAAATGAAGCAGGTCATTATCTAAACATAAGACACAAAGAGCAAAACTTTTCCAAGGAAACCTACTCTTTAAGAAGTGAGAATCAAAGGAAAATTGATAAACAATAAGCAAGCAAAAGAGATTACTTTTATTCTGTTTCTCCTATGTTTGCCCAAAGTTCCTAGCTTTTGGTCTTTTTTCCTTTCCTTTTTATAATTTTTTTCTTTGATATGGTTGTAATCAGTGTGCATACATTTCTAGTTCTGCTAGTTTCACTATAATTCAACTCGTTATAGGCTTTTTCCATATTTTTGTGTGCTTCATGTTTATCATTTTTTATAGCACCATAATATTCTACTCCATAAATATGCCATGATTTATTCAGCTATTAGCCTCCTTTATTAAATGGTTTTCATTTGGTCCTGTTCCCTTTGTGTCAGATGTGGAGCTACACAAACAGCTCAGCTTTCTTTATGAGGCTGTTTCACTTCTTTTGACAGAGACCTTCTCCATTTCTCTCACTATGATGGAAACCTGGGAATATTTTCTCCCTTTATAGACTTGTAACCTTCCCCATTGGCAGGCACACACATCTTATGCATCAGGGGAACATTTGATTAAAGGAAGACGAATCAACAAATATATGCTCTGTAACCACCACAATATTTGTCTGTTTAGCATTGAAAGTTCTGGCTTTAAATGGCTCCCTTCCCATGTTTCTAGTGTTCTTACACATTACTTTCCTCCTTTTTTTCCATGTTGAAGGCTAATTAGTCTGTGCCATACTTTACATATAATATGTAAAGGAATAGCATATCTCATATTTCTTCTTCTCTAGTCCTTTGAACTTGCTTTCCCCCTTCCTTACTTCTTAGAATCCTTTTAGCTTTCTTCAAAACTAAGTAGCTATATATAAAAGATTGTAAGCTCCTATCCATTAGAGTACAAGCTCCTCAAAGACAGAGACTGTCTTTTGCCTATTGTATCTCCAGTACTTAGCACAGTGCTTGACACTTAATGCTTATTGATTGATTGCAAGATTTTTTTTTTTCTGGTTCCTTCTAGCTGAAAATCTTTTCCTCTGTAAAGTTATCTTGCATCTGTTCTCTCTCTAAAGTAATCCTTTGTCTGTGTACATGTTGTCTCTTCTTTCAGAATGTATGGTTTTTGTAGGTACTTAATCTTAATATTCCTAGTACTTATTTTAAGGCCTGGTACACAGTAAGTGTTTAATAAATACTTGTTGAGTAATGACTGATTGTAGTAACCAAGAGTCAGCATTGTCCCATGATGAGAATAATTCAACATCACAATTACTTTACTCATGAATATAGCACTTTAAAGTTTACAAAGTGCTTTTCATGTTATTTCATTTAATTCTCACAATAATCTTGTGAAGTAGATGATATTTTCTGTTTTGCAGATGAGGAAACTGAAGATAAAAGAGAGGTTGTTACTTGCCTGGGTTACACATCTGTAAGTATCTGATGCTGAATTTGAACTCAGGAATTCCTAATTCTAAGCCCTGCTCTCTCCATGACTTCCTTCCCCATTCAGCTTTTTTTCTCTTATGATAGGGAACCTACTACGTCCAGAAGTAGCACAATCCACTTTCAGGAAACTCAGATGACTAGGAGGCTATTTCTTATTCAAGTATCCAAATGAATCTACAATCCTATCAATCTATTCTGTTTAGTGATAAAGATTGCAGCTGACTTGTCCCTATCTGTCCAATCAAACATCTCTATTTTCTCCTAACATTCTGGAGACCCAATATTCTAGAAACCTTCCCTGTGATATTGGAAGGTGTCCAGTAGAGCATGGGAATACTTTGGTTATGTGTTTGTTTTCTCTTATCCTCTCCAATGAGCAGCTGTCTTTTTTTCTTTCTTTCCCCAATTGTATATTTTCTTGATAACATGTTTTACTCCAGTTCTTTCAAAGTTTCTTACCAAGCTTAAATATGCCTCCATGCAACTTTCACCCATTTTTCCTAATTCTGCTGTCTTGGACCAGACAAAGCAAATCTTCATGTCCTTTAAACACTTGAAAACAGGTATTCTATCCCTTATGTCTTTATTTCTCCAGGCTAAGCTGATCATCATATAGCATTACCTCGATTGTGGATTTTTATTATTCCGATGGCTGGACCTCTTCTGAATATTCTGTGGATTATCAATATCCATATTTTATCAATGTCATTCCTAACCTGTGGCAGCCAGAACTGATTAAAATCTCAAGATGTGGTATTGAGAAGACAATAACTTTTTTTTCTTCCTGAAAGTAATTCTTTGTAATGTAACTAATTAAAAAATCAGAATTAGCTTTTCTCCTCTTTTACACTATTTATATACATTGAACTTCTGTTTCAGAGTTATTTTTCTTCTTCTAAACTGCTTCAAAACTTCAAAACATGCCATTCTATCTTGTTTTTATTAAATTATTTTTTTAAATCTATGGCATACTTTACCCTTGTTGTTCAATCATGCAATCATGCCTAACTCTTCATGACCCTTTTGGGGATTTTCTTGGCAAAGATAGCAATGGTTTGCTATGTCCTTCTCCAGTTTATTTTACAGATGAGGAATGGAGGCACACAGAGTTAAGTGACTTGCCCAGGGTCATACAACTAGTAGGTGTCTGGGGCTAGATTTGAAATCAGAGAGCTGAATCTCCTTGGCGCAAGACTAATCACTCTATTCATTGTCCCCAGATTCATAGGATCATCTCTAGAGTTGAGAGAGATCTTAATAGTCAAATACTCCAATTCTCTGTATTATAGATTAGGAACTATGGTCCAGAAAGGTAAGAGATTTGTCCAACATCTCTCAGTAAATGTGGTAGATGGGATTTGAAGCCAGGGGTTCTTGACTCCAAATCCAGCATTTTATCTACTACGTAAATTGTCTCTGATCTTAAGACATTAAGACCAAATACTCTATCAACCCTTGCTCTTACCTGTCACATTATGTATTAAAGATCTCTCCTTGCTTTGTATCTTTTGCGAGTTTGATGAATATGTCATCAATGATGTTATCTAAAATCACTGTTAAATGTTAGAAGGTAAAGGACCAAATTCAAATTCCAGGGGCACATTCCTCTGGAGGTCTCTTTCTAAGTTGACACTTTCTAATACAGATATGAAATGTAAGTGTTTTTTTGGCCATTGGGCATCTTCTCAATATGTATTAATAATACAAATACTATCATAAGTATCATAATCTCAATGTATTAATACTACAAATACTATCATAAGTATCATAAATACCCAATTTTTTTGTGAAACCCAATCAATCAACAAGTATTTATGATATACTTAGGCACTGAGCTAAGTAATGGAGATCCAAAGACAGAAGTAAAAACAATCCCTGCCTTTGAGGAGATTTCATGTGTGTATGTGTGTGTATATACATATGTATACACATAAATATCTACACACCTCTATGTACATATACATATATATGTATATCAATCAGATATAGAACAGAACCAAAGTAAGCTTGAATTGAAAAGACATTAACAGTTGAGGCAAAGGGCTTTGGGAAGACACTTTTTATAGGAGGTAGTGATTATGGAACTAATTTTTGAGGATAACCAAAATTCAAAAAGCAGAGAAGACACAGGGAGAACATTCTAGGTCTGGCAGGTAATGAGTGCAAAAGTTTCAACATGGGACATTGAGCATCTTTGTATGAGCAATGGCAAATAGATCAGAATAGTCAGACAAGACAATATGGGGAGGAGGTTAATGTATAAGAAAACTGGAGGGAAGAAGGGGATCTACTTGTGAAAACTTCAAATGCCAAACTGATTTATATTTGATTTTTAAAAATATTAGAAAATGGAATGGAATTTATTGAGTAAAAAATTGTCCAAATAATCAAAGTTGTGAACTAGTTGAATTCTGACACTGACATAAACTATCTTCCTATCTCTGGGTATTAGAATTGGATGTCCTGCCAAGAAGATAGCTCTCCATGAGGAAAAAGAGTCTGGGCAAGATACTCAAATAATTATTCTATTAAATCTCTTCAGGCACTTCTGTAAGATTAATCAAAAAAGTATTGATTGAGCATTTACTATGTGCTAGACACTGAGCTAAGAATTGGGAATACAACAAAAAGACAGTGATTTCAGTAACTTACATGATAATGACGGTAGAGGTTAGAGGGAAGAACACAGAAATAGAACCTGGATAGGAGGAAGACATGACTGGACTGGGCCTTTCCTTTAAAATGTAGGTTCTGGAAGAAATCACCCAGCCAGGTGAAAAGGCTATAGGGATCCTTAGGTAAGGAGGTTGTGAAGAAATGTAGCATCAGAGTGGTGTCTGAGGAGACTTGTCTGGCCTGGGTATTTTCTTTAAAATGGAATTCTGGGAGGAACCAACCAATCCTTCAGTTGAAGGAGCCTTAAAGGAAGAGTGATTTTCCAAGGTAAGAAGGCTGCTGGGGCATAGTAGATAAAGCAGAGTATTGGAGACAAAGAAAATTAGGGTTAAGTAAATAATTTAGGGATTTTTATTGATCAATACTAGTTACTAATCCTTATACCAGATGAAATTTTGTTCAAAAAACTTCCTAGATTAAATCTGCTTGGGGAAGATAGGAATTAAGGTCTAGAATCCTTGCTCTAGTTACAGAGATATGGTAGTATTTGACCACATGAATTTTTTGGTTATGATAACCTTGTCAACATATTTGGAGAAAAGTACAGGAGGAACTGCTGTATGGGCCTTTGCAATCAAATATACACTTTCTCACTATATAATTTTTAATATATTAAATCTAATTTACCAAGGCTAGTGGAAGAATAGTTTCTGAGCATAGAGTAAATAATTTGCTCTGTAGTTTCATGTTTGAAAGAAAAGAAACAGGTTCATTATAGTGTGTTTGGAATTAACTCTTTCATATTCAACATGATAAATATTAATTTAGAAGCAAAATCTGAGCCTGTTGAAAATGAGTTAGTACTAGGCTAAGGCAAATGTGCCTGTCTAGTGAATATGATTTCATTTAGTTCAACAATTAAGCATCTATTATGTGCTCAGTACTCTGCTGCAAAGAAAGTCAACAGAAATGGAGGCAATCCTCCATTTGCCAAAGGGTTCTATTCCCAAAGTTCTCTTATAAGTTTGGCATTCCTAAAACATTTTCTCATGCAGATGATGTTAGGTCTCAAAGCCGGTGCCCCCCAAAAAATCCTTGTAGCTCAAAATGTATCTGGGATATAGATAAATCTGGACCTTTTTCTATAGGATGCAGCCACCATGTCCAGTGGAAGTCTAGTGGAAAATGACTCCAGAGTTCATCATTAGAGGCCATTAAGCTATTTCTCTTTATTCTTGCAGTAGGATGGAGATTTCTTTAGGTCTAATCATTAGTAATTGGAATTGGTATAGATACTGAGTTGATAGAAGTAGGTTGGGTAGGAGAATACTGGTATAGTAAGGACTCTGAGTTGAAGAGTAGGAAGGAGAGTAGAGACAAGGAAAGCAAAGTTTGCTGGTATATCAATCAAATAAAGAGGCTTGCAGAGCTTGGACTTCCTGCCAATGAAAATCTCTGACTGGAGATATTTCTTAGCTACCATTTTGTTCCTTTTCTTATATTTTAGTGAGCTACAATAGCCCACTTATTTTCCTTTTCACTACCACATGACTAGGTAGTATTATGAATAGCATACTGACCTTGGATTCAGGAAGATCTTTTTCTCAACCCTTCCTCAATCACTTATTAGTGTGATCCTTAAAAAAGTTATCTCTCACAGTTTCAGTTTTCTCCTCTGTGAGGATCAAATGAGATAACGTAATTTAAATGCTTTGCTAACCTAAAAAGCAAGAGCTAGCTACCATCTTTTTTATTTGATAGCCATTATCTAGAGTTAAAAGGCTCTTAACTTTGTTATTCTTGTTCATTTTCTCTTTTTTTTTTCACTTAGACTGAAGGAAAAATTTTAAGTAGATGCTACTATATAGCTATTACATAGGGTTGTCATAGGAGCAATATCTTAATCTTCTCCCTCATGCAAATTCAGTTAGATTCTCCTTAAAAGGAAGTGAGATCATCCTTAAGACACCGTTGACCTCACAAACTGTTGATTTTGCTTCCTCATCACCTGAATAGAAAATGGTAAGATGGAACTCCAGGCCAGTCCTGTGATACCAAACTAACAAAACTGGGAACATAAAGCAAAAGAATTTCACTTAGCTGAATCAACTTAAAGTGTCCTTATTGCCTATCCTTAAAGCATATTCTTCTCCTGTAATATGTAAATGTTTTTTGTTAACTGTTGACTGACCAGTGAACATCTCATTTTATTCAAATATTGAACTTAAAATTCCAATGAACTGACCTGAATCAGGTTCAGCTCAGAATAAGAGTTTTCAGGTAAGCCAAAAATTGAAAACATATTTAACTGTACTCCAGAGAAAAAAAGGAGATCATAGGAGGGATAAAAGCTTTGAGGTGAAAAGCAAATGAAATAGAAACACATAAATTAGGTGAAAGATTGGGAGTGATAACGCTTTGATACAGCATTGAGGTTGTCTCCTACTATCCCAATGTACAACTTATCCTATGTGGTTTTCATTTATATTAATATCCTTGCATGAAACCAATAGAGTAGCCACCCAATGTGACATGGTAGTTGTATAATGAATACTTGCCAATTGATGAAAATAGAAGACTGTATGCAAATACTTTGAAATTATTTTTTGGTTAGGTAATTGGGCTAATTAACTTGCCTAGGTCACAAAAATAGTGTTAAGTATCTGAGGCTGGATTTGAACTTGGGTTCTCCTGACTCTACAGCCGGTGCTCTATCTACTATACCACCTAGCTGCCCCTGTTCTGGTAAATTTTACATGGGTCTCAAACCAAACTTTTTGAAAGTGATTATCCCCTCTTTTTTTCGAGGGGGGATAATAATTTCTCTTAATTTGTCATCTTCTGTACAACTTTGCCCATGAGTGTATATTTTAAACTAGAGCTGCCCTTGTCTACCATGTTTTGGATGGGCATTGTGTTTGCTGGATGAGATGACTTTTAACTTATTTTAGTCTCCTTGTTGTAGTAACTGTTCGTTAAACTCCCATAAATTAGATTTAATATCTTTACTTTCATTCATTTTTCATTTTCAGAGTCAATATCTTGTTTAACTGTACCATATATATATATATATATGTATATATGTATACACATACACACACACACACACACACACACACACACACACACACACACACACACACACATATATATATATATATATATATATATATATATATATATATATATATACACACACACACACACACATATGTATTTAGGTAAAGGTTTAGAATGCATTTTTCTTAACGCCCTAAAAGGGTAGGTAGTAAAAATACTATTACACCACTTTGTAGAAAGAGAAGTTGATTTAAGAAAGGTAAATGGTTTAAATCACATGGCTATTAATATTGAAAGTGAACTTTGAATCCAGAAGCTTTTAATACCATATTACAGTGTTTTTATGAAATTATAGTCTTTCTTCCTTTGCCATTGTCAGTTTCATTATAGGGATGTATCTCAGATTTGTTTTTTAGAGATTGGGACAGAGTGGAGTAGGGTGGTCACAAACATCTTTGGGATAAGGAAGAAAGAATAAAATACTAAACAGCAAGAGTGAGGTAAAGAAAAGCATAGGGTTAGGGTTAGGGTTAGGGTTAGGGTTAGGGTTAGGGTTAGGGTTAGGGTTAGGGTTAGGGTTAGGGTTATACTTTCCTCAATAAACCACCCAGCCTGCATTCCTTCCATTGACTTAATCTTTTATATAGAACGAAAATATATCAGGGAAATATATCTATAAAATTCAAGTTTCACAAACTGTCATATTCTTCATCTTTTGTCCTTAATACATTATAAATAGTTAATGTCTATACAGTTCAGTTTCTGAAATTGAGTATTGTCTAGAAAAGCTATGAACAATGCCTTCAAATCATTTATTACCTAGTTTAAGAGGTATACTAGAGGATCTTTGGATAATAGATTTAGAGCTGGAAGGGGCCTTAGAGATTATCTGGTCCAATTACTTCATTTCACAGATGGGGAAGCTGAAGCCAGAGAGATTAAATGACTTACCCACGTTTACATAGATAGTAGATGTAAAATGATTAAATAAAAATGCAAGGCAATAGGAGATTGAGCCAAAAGGAGTGGAATAAATAATAAATGGTTTAAAAACTTAGAGAAACACTGGGGTATAGAGAATAGAATGTTGGACTGGGAATCAGCTCTGGATTTAAGTCCTAGATATTCCATTTCTAGCTTTGTGATCTTGGGCAAATTACCTAACCTCGAGATTCAAGTTTCCCCATCTGTCAGTTAACAAAGTTGGACTAAATTATCCCAAAGGTCTTTTCCAGATTTAATGCTCTGCAATTTTAGGAGGGAGAAATTAGTGTGGGTAAGGTCTCTCATGAAGGAGATGAGCTAGACCTTGAAAGACAAGTGGAATTTGGCCAGTAGAGACAGATTTATTGCTAGAATACAGAGTGAATGATCAGAAGATGGAAATGAAGATTTGCTACTGTGGTTATCACTAATGTGAGCACAGGAAATTTGAAGAAAATAGTCTCTTCCTTCTTACACTGTTGTAATTTCCTGAGCTTGTCACACCATTCATGTGTTCCTTCTTTTTCAGGCTATGTATGGAGGAATGTTGCCCTAGGACATATCAATAACTTGTATGGCTTCAAGTGGAAAATAATCACAAGAAAATGATTAATTCTTACCTCTCACACTCCTACATACAGGTGGCATTCTTAATTTTTCTATTATCAGAAATAACTTTAAGGAGTTTCAGTCTCCAGAAAAGGTTGGAAGGAGCTTCTATTTTGTAACCTTTATTTTTGTGAGTTTCACACATTTCTGGCAATGATCCTTGGGTAAATGCCATTCTGATTCTATTAAGGTTAAATTTCAAACAGACAGCAAAGGGCAAAGCAAGAGCTGAAAGTAATTATAGAGAACAGTGCCCACACATCTGCTTCCCCAGTGCTTCCAACTTGCTGCTACTGCTGCTGCTCAAATGGGTTAATTCTTTTTCTAGAGCCCATTGAGCATTCTGAGAGCTGGGATATTAAGAGACCAGATAAGTGTGTTCTGAAATGAAGAGGGTCAGTGGAGAGACCAAATTTTAAAGAATCAAGTGTAAATCATTCCTAACAGATGAGAAATCATTTCTCAGAAATTAGTTGGTTTGTCCTTTACTTATAACACAGTCGATGCTGGAATCTATCCCAAGCAGAAACCTTGAATTTTAATATCTTGGGTAGGAGGAATACAGGAACTAAATGTAATGTATGGGTCATTACCTGGTGCTGGATATTGATCTGTATTTTACCAGTGACTGTCACCTCCTGATAGTAACATAAGAACCTGAAATAAGAAAGCACATTAACTATATCAAGTTATTGGAACAACATGTAGTAATTATTGTTATTATTACAAGTCCTTGTTGATCGACTGATTGATGTTAGTATGACTAAATTTCTACAGGCACATTCTATTCTATATAATATAACTCTAACCCATAGGATTTCACAATAATACCAGTAATACAGAATTATCAAACACTAATAACTTATGACAAAACTTTATTCCTTTACAAAATCCCATAACCTAGTTAATTAAATGAGGGTCAAAAGATACAATTAGTGAGACTATAAACTAGTCTTAGATCCCCAAATGTATAAATTCTATGTCATTCTGCTTATGAAAGTAAACATCCTCTAGAATGTTTTCTCTTAACGTTTACAGACTTAATTGGTGACATTAAGATGGTTGCCAGACTAATACTTTAAAAATTAAACAAACAAGTAATCAGTTTTTAATATAACATATCCAATTATGACAATTTTTTGCACTAAAATATCTGGGTGATTTACATTACCAAATTGATTGTTTCTACTTCCACAACAGTTATCTTCCCTTTCTTTCCTCTCAAACAATCACTCTCCTATTTGAAGTCCTAATCCCCTTTGCGTGGGACTATTGTGATAGTCTTCTTATTGCTTCCCTGATTCTAATCCCTGTCCTCCAAAATCTGGAGCCTCCATACAGCCTCCAAAGTGATTTTCTTAAAGTGCAGCCTGACCATGCCCCTTGATAAATTCCAGTGGCTCCCTGTTACCTATAGGTTCAAATAGAAACTTCTCTGGCACAGCCATGTCTCTTTTTTTCTTTCTCAGAAACCTCATATTCTGACCTTAGCCTTTTTTGCTCTCCTACTATTTCACTCTTTCCATATATTTATTTATTTATTTATTTATTTTTTTGGTAGGAAGTGGAGATTAACAGATAATGAATGCACTTTTTTCTTCTTCCTGTTTTGTATTCTATGGGAAAAGAATAAGGGATAAAACACATTATTTCACTTGCTCATCATAGCAATCTTTTGAAGTAGTTTTTATTGGCCTTATTAAATAGATGAAGAAATTAAGGATCAGACAAGATGAATGACTTGCTCAGGATTACAGAGTTTGTAGGATTCAAATGCAGGTCTTTCCTGATCCTAGCTTCTGGACTTTTTTTTGTTTCACTATTCTCTCTCTGGGACATCTCTGGATGCCTTCTAAAGCAACATTTCTTTAATCTAAGAAAATTAAGAAAAATTATGAAAATCTTGAGCACTAAGAAAAATTTTAATGACAAATATATTTGTAGATCACGAGAATAAATGATATGGAATAAATTTTGTAATAAGAATTGTATCCATTAAAAAGGGCATAGTTTTCCATGCTTGGTGAGAAAAGTATAATGGGAGAGTCCTGTTCTTAAAGCATACTCAAGTGGGTTATATAGAGAAGGCATGGATATTCATTGTCTGATTCTGATACAACACATGGAAATATGAGTTTCCTAACTTCTGGCCATAAATGACCGAGTGGTCTATACTGTGTGATGATAAAAAAGCATTCTCAATGTTATAGGGACTAGGAGTAATAATTCAGTAAAAACAAAGCTAGAAAAGAATTGCATACCAAGTCTCTAAGGGTGTGTTTCTCACTGTTTTTCTTGGAGATTTTTATTTGAGGAAGAGTACTCTGAGCTGTGAGGTTGGGGTGGTAGCAAGCTGTATTTCTCTACCTGGTTGCCATATGTCTGTGAACATGTGGTACCTTTTTGTTTTGTCTCTTCTTTTATTTATTCCTTCCTGACCATGGTTGAATGTATATCTAGAGATGCAACCAACCCAGTTATATTTATGGGATCCATAAAAACCAATACCCCCCCAACAAAATTAAAGAATCTTTTGATGAAAAAAAATTCAACTTGAGACTGTCCTCAAGTTCCCTGTTCCCTTTTTCTATCAACAGTCAAATAAAGATAAAAGACAACCCTAAATTGTTCTCATTAACTGTTTTCTTTGCTCCTATTTGAGTGCAGCAAGAAAGAATTAGAGAAAAACATGAAACTGTGCTGACTAGACCACTGCAAATATATGTTAGCTAATCTCAGCTGGATCTTCACTATGGCAAGATCATAATACAAATTCTTCCTAATCAATTCCTTATATCACTTACCAAAGCAATTGTTCCAGATAATTTCTTTATTCCTTAAGCCTCCCATTCCATTTCCTGTATTTACTCTCTCCCTGCTAAGCTCTTAGATGTATCCTTCTTGAAAAAAATTAGGGCCATTTGCTAAGAGCTCTCTATCTCACATCCCTTTGATTTTATCCTTTATATCATTTGTACTCTCCATATATATCCTTCATCTTATTCCTTTTTATGTTCTCCAGTAAATTGTTTCTACCTTTATCCCTATTCTCTCTATAATCTTCAATTTCTCCCTCTTTACTGAATCCTTCCTTGCAACTTGCAAGGATGTCCAAATTTCTCCCTTATAAAAGAAAAAAGACACTAGATCTTATCATGCTTACCATCTATCTTTCTATGCCCACATCCCCCTTTCTTAGTTAAATTCCTTGGAAAAAATATAACCCAGTATACAATGGATATTTCTACTTCTTTCACTTTTTCCTAAACCTTCTGCAATCTAATTTCTGACCTTATTATTCAACTGAAACTTCTTTCAATCACATTACCAAAGATGATTTAATTGTCAAAGCTAATGATTTTAGTGATAGGCATCATTCTTGATTCTTCAGTAGTATTTGAAACTTTTGACCTATTCTTGGATACTTTCCCTTTGTTGAGTTTTCATGATTCTTAGACTTTTGATACACCTCTTATCTGTCTTCTCACTCCTGTCTTTTTTGTTGGATATTCACCAATATCATACTCCCTAGAGCAAAGCTTCTTAAACTGTTGGTTGTGTCTTCATGGGGTTACATAATTGAATATGGCGGTCATGAAATTATGATTAATTTATCAGTAAATGTTTAATATGTATACCTATTTTAGATGCCTATGTATCCAGGGTTGTGTAAAAATTTCTCCTGTGAAAAAAGTTTTTGAATGGGAAAAGTTTAAGAAACCCTGGTCTAGCGTACCTTCCAAGGATCTGTCTAGGTTTCTTCTCTTTTCTTTCTATAGTGATCTCATCAACTCTAATAGGTTGCTGATTATTTGCTGATAATTCCAAGATTTATTCAGTTATATTTTCTCTTTTGAGCTCTAGTCTTAACACCACCCTCTGTTGAATATTTAGAACTGAATGCTTTATAGGCATCTTCAACTCAACATTTTTTCTTCTCCCCATTAAAAATCTTTCTTCTATTTTAAATTTCCCTTTTTGTTAAGGACCATGCCTAAGTGTGAAGGGACAGGTAAGTGGGTTCTCCAAAAGCCCCCACAGTGGTGAATCATAACATACTTGAAGGAGTTGCAAATCAGCTTTTACTGACATAGATGTTGCTTGTGAATTGGGAAAGAAATAAATTGGAGGCAACAGGGATGAGAAGTTGGAGAATGCAACTGCTTCTCAGTCTCCTTGTATTGTTATCATCCTCTCACATGAAGGGATCTATTCTGCTGCTCAAAATTAGATCCCCAGCAGCCACTAGCAGGTGGCTCCTGTAACACCTCTTACTATCGAGGATACTATAATCTTTGTAGTCACTCAGGTTTATAACTGTAGTGTCATACTTTAATTCCTTTTATTCACCCCACTTATCCAAACAGTTGACAAATTTTGTAATTTTTTTCTCCATATTTCTTATCTACGTCTCCTTTTCATAATCATAGTTCAAGTCTTCATTATCTTTTGCCTGGACTATTGAAATAGTCTTGTAATTGGTCTCTGTGGCTTGTCTCTCCCTAGTGTTATCCATATTCCATATAACCACTAAAATGATTTTTTCTAAATTGTAGTTCTAAACATGTGACACTGAAAACTTATTCTGCAAACTCCAGTGGCCCTCTATTACTTCTGATTAAATATTTTACATGATTAATTGACATTTAGAGCTCTTCACAACTTTGCTCCTTCCACTTTCTATAGTACTACAGGATCTTTGTTCTTCAGAAACATAGCTAGTAACTATTTTACTGAGTTAAAAATTTTGCCCCTCCATATCTTTCCAATTTTCTTGTATTCTATTCCTCTTCATATACTCTATGGTTTAACTTCATACTAGTCATCTTATCTCTTACCTTTGTGCTTTCTCACATGCCTAAAATAATCTCCCACTCTCCTCTTGGAATTTCTCATTTCATTTAAAACTCACCTCAAATATAACTTTTTCCAATAGGTTTATCATGGTTCCTCTTCATCTCACTACACCCCAGCCACTGGGTATCATTTTCTTGAGTTTACCTTCCATTTAATTGGTTCATTTATTTTATTCCCACTCCCCTCACATTGGAATGTAAGCTTCTTGTGGACAGGATCTGGTTTTGCTTTTTCTTTGTAACCTCCATGCTTTGCATAGTGCTTAGTATATATTAAGTACCCTTTGGATTGATGGATAGATTTATTCTAATTTCCTAGCTGAAAACAACCATAAGACTTATTTTACTGATCTATAAATAATCATAGAATAAAGTTTAGATGAAGTGCGATTGATATTAACTTATAAAAACCTTGTACCAACAACAAAGATCATAATTTCAAAAAGAAACAGAATAAAAGATTAAAAAAACTTCCACCTACACAAAACGTTTTCTTCTACCCACTCTCAGTATTTTTTACTTTAACGAATTCCATAGAAAAGACAGATGACAGCATATATACTAGAGTATGCCATTTGCAAGTTATATAGTAGCATGGTAATGGGAGCATCATTTAAAAAGAAAATTTAAATTGGATGCCAGGAAAAGCTAAAATTAATTCTTTGCATTTTGAATAAATGCTTTGCAAACTAATTATGTGTTGAAAATAATTTTAATGCAGATTTATAATGAATATTATTTGTTATGAATCTGCATTAAAAGCTTTGCTAAATTCAAAGTAACAATTATTCAATGGAATGCTAAATATGCCAAGACATTAGTTTTTTATTGGTTTGCCCATTCCATTTGCATCAAACAAACATATTAATATCAGCTCTTTATTACTATTATCATTAGGATTAGTTAACTTTTATTATGCTCCTTTAAATTGCTAAGTACTACCTGTGTGATGGAAAGCAGTCACAAGAAAGTTTTGGTCACACACAGTAGACAAAATTATTGATACAGACAAAAATGAGGTTGGCTACCTGCCAGCTCTTAATAAGGTTTCTGTCTCATCTCCTTGTTCCAGATGGGGAAGAGAGGTGAGTAATAGATGGTCCAAAGGATGTGGAAAGTGAGCAAATGTTCAATTGCTTCCTTATGTGTTTCTCTGGGTTAAAAACCTTGCCCCTTCATATCTTTCCAATTTTCTTGCATTCTATATCTCTTCAGATACTCTGATTTAGCTTCATAGTATTGTCATTCTATCTTACCTTTGTCACCATTTCTCCTAGAAAAAGATATTTAGGAAATGAGAACCCTCAATATTCTTGAGTGATAGTCTGCATCGAGAGCAGCATAAACTTGTAGAAGTGGTATAACTAGGAATGATCTTGTAAAGGAAGAAATAGTAAAACTGGCACAGGTTACTTTTAGCCATTCAATCAGAGGTCTATATGACATTTGGCTTAGAGAGACAGGATGTTTATTCCTTATGGTTTTCTGGTTGACACCGAACAAGTAGAGATGCTAATACAGCACTGTGGAAGCACTGTTGTTCAGAAGTGTGACAAGTAACTGTTTTACTGGATTAAAAATAGTTGAATTGGCATGGGAAAAGCATGGCAGAAACAGGGAACAGAACAGTATGATTGTGGCTACATTTATATAGGGGGTGAATCTGGCTCTTATCATATAAATGTAGAGGGAAGTCTGGTAACATCAGAGTGGTAAAGTAAGGTACAAGATTACAGTCACTGTAGGGAGGAAAGTATACTCTGGATATTGGTTGATGGTCTAAGGCAAAGTTCCCTTTGCCTTGTGCTATTTTTATCTCCCCAATTAGAATGTGGAGTCCTTCAGAAAAGGAAATATCTATCCATCTACTTACCTGTTTACTTATCTATCATTTATCTATTTCACTTTAACCTTTCTTAGTTTTTCTAGGCATAAGCATAGTGATACAATGACTTAATATTGATACTAAATGTTTGAGAAATATTTGTTGGCTGATTGGCTATATCTTTCACCTCCCTCTCTCCTATCCTGATTTTTGACTGCTTAAATTTTATATTTCAATCATGCCTATTGAAAAACCTACCTGTGTGGGGAGTCTTTCCTTAACTAATATTATTAATAAAGTTAATAATAAGCACATATTAAATGTTTAAAAATGTTTTCATCCATTCATTTGTTCTTTTGAAGTTGATAGTATATCTCTCTGATTTAATAGAAAAGTGTGCTACATTTGGAGTCAAATGATCTGAGTTCATCTGATAACTCTGAATATTGTCATCTGTAAAATGGAAAAGGTAATAATTGAACCTACCTCACAAGGTTGTTTTAAATTGTTTTTTTTTTTTTTACTCAATAGTATTTTCCTTTCACTTACATGTAAAATAGTTTTTAACATTCATCTTCTTTTACTTTTTTGCTTTCTTTTTTTCTTGCTTGCTTGCTTTCTTTCGCTGAGGCAATTGGGGTTAAGTGACTTGCCCAGGGTCACACAGCTAAGAAGTGTTAAATTTCTGAGACCAGACTTGAACTCAGGTACTCCTGACTTCAGGGCTGGTGCTCTATCTACTGCACACCTAGGTCCCCCCTCAAAATTCATCTTTGTAAGATTCTGAGCTCCAGTTTTTCTTGCTTTTTCCCTTCCATCCTACCTTACCAGGACAGGATGCAATCTGATACATGTCTAATCATGTTAAACATATTTCCACCTTAATCATGTTGTGAAAGAAGTCTTAGAACAAAAAAGGAAAAACAATGAGAAAAAAAAAAAAGAAAATAATATACTTTGATCTTCATCCAGACTCCATAGTTCTTTCTTTGGTTGTGATCAGCATTTTTCATTGAATCTTTTGGAATTATCTTTGATCATTGTGTTGCTGAGAAGAGCTTGGTCATTCATAGTCGATCATTGTACAATGTTGTTTTTATTATGTATAATGTTCTCCTGTTTCTGCTCATTTTATTCAGTATCAGTTCATGTAAGTCCAGATTTTTTTCTGAAATCTGCTTATTCATCATTTATTATAAAATAATAACATTTTATGGGCATCCTCTCAATTTCCAAATCTTTGCCACTATAAAAAGAGCTGCTATAAATATTTTTTGTAATTTGGGTCCCTCTCCCTTTTTTATGATCTCTTCAGTATATAAACCTAATAGTTGTTTTGCTGGATCAAAGGGTTAGAGGCAACTAATTTTTTTAAACATTTAAAGTTTTCTGTTGATGTGAATTATTACTTTAAAAATCCCCTAACACTTATGGATATATTATCTTCCTTATTCAAGTACATAGTCAAACATGACACACACATATACATACACACATATATATTAACTTTTAATATATATTGCCTTGTTTTAAATGTATCTCATTTAGGATCATAAATCATGACATCTTAGATTTAGAGCTAGAAGGGACATAGAAGGCAATTGATTTAACCCCTTCATTTTTTGAGCAGACTGGAACTGAGAGAGTTTAAGTAATTGTACTGTTGTCAAATAACTAGCAAGACTATAAAGTAGGATTTGAACTCAGACTTTCTTTACTCTAAGACATCTTCTCAATTACATCATAAACCCCTCAAATCACCAAATTTCAGAGTTGGAAGCTATCTCACAAGATCTCCTATGTAAACTATATCTGAAAGGATCTCTTTCAATCACCACCATCACCACCACATAAACATAATTATATAACATAATAATAGTGAGCATTTATATGTCACTTTAAGGTTTACAAAGCCTGCTCATCACCACCCTTTGAGAACAATATTATTATCCCCATTTTACAGATGAAAAATAGCCCTGGCAACTGGGCATACAGCTTTTGCTTGAACATTTCCAGTGATGACAAACTCACTCTTCTTCAAAGCAACTCATTCTATTCTGGACTAGTTTTGATTTGGGGTAGGTTTTTCCTTTCATGGAATAGAAATCTGTGTTTCTACTTTTACCCATTATTCATTGGTCTTGCCCTCTGTGTCTAAGCAGATAAACTTTAATTCCACTTTTCCATGACACTTGGAAGTCTCAGATAGAGGAAGACAGCTCTTTTATATCAGTGGATTTGAAAGGAATTTGCTAGGACCAAATGAGAACAAGGCAGTTATAAAGGTCTAAACTGAAGTTCTTAACCTAAGTTGATAACCTGTTGGATACATTTTAGTGAATTTGTGAACTTGGATGAAGAAAAATTATATCCTTACTGTAATATAATTAATTTCCTTTGTAATCCAATGTAATTTATTTTATTCATTTTTTTTCTGACAAGGAAGCAATAGAATATATCTGATTGCCAAAGAGGTCCATGACACAAAAAAGATGAAGAACTCTTAGTATAAATAAAAACAGTCTGCTTCTCCTTCTTACTAGTTCTTATGACACAGGATTTCTGGTTTCTATAGGCTTTTGTTTCTTTAAGCAGCTTCATTAGCAGGTTAACCTAATAAGATGGAGAAGGTTGGTAAGCTGTAGTTAGGCACCAAGAAAATTGTTTTTAAGAAAATTATTGTGCATTGTGATTGGTAAAAATCACTAATGCCCCCAAACAATATAAAGATATTGTAGTTATAAATAGGCAGCAACATGCTACTATCACTTATATGCCAGAGGTGGTATAAAAGACAGCAAGGGATAATGCATAAGCCCAGATTGCTATATCTAAAGCATGAAATATTAAGAAACTCATTGGAAGGCTTGAATTCACTCCAAATGGCAGATTTATGAGAGTATATACTCCCATAAAGGATCATGTGCCAAGGATCATGCACAATGAGGTGTGCATTAATTATAATCTATATCAAGGTCCATCAGCAAGTCTTTGTAAGGCTCTTCTAAGATCTGATATATTTACATGGGTGCAAGGTCATTTTTTCTACACTGGACTAAAATGGCTCAACTTTCCTCCCTCACCTGAGGATAGGGGCCTGATCTTGCAAAAAAAAATTCCTGAATTATAGAGATAATATATGGTGGGATATATATATATATATATATATATATATATATATATAAATGCTGTCAGGGTCAGTGACCCTTAGAGCATAATACCTGTTTATATATCATCCAGGAGACGGAGAGAGATTCAGGTAACCTTGTCAATCACTTTCCTCAAAAAGACTTATTAAATTGAAAGAATGAGGACAATAATATTGGAGGTAGGACAGGGCCAGGGGCAGACAATCCAGTTATATACCTATCTTGCTGAGGCTACAATCCCAGTGAATGAATGACTTGCTCAGTGTTATCAAATGTGCCAGGCAATTTGCTCATATCATCAACTGTTGCTAGTTAAATTCTGCAGCTAGAAGCTCAGCTTCTAGATATATTGTTTTCTCTTTATAGTTTTTCTACCCCATGAGGGTTTTAATATCAGAAAGGAAGCTGTGGAAATTCAAAAGGAGCAGGATTTTAAAGTTCTAGATATATGAATCTGTTGGTCTGATTTTCCTTATTCCTCTCAAAGGGCTCTGATGAAAAATGTTTTGATGGTAATCTCTCAAAACAGTTGGAGCAGCCGTATACATTGTTATACTGTAGCTTTGAAAAAAAAATGCTGTCTCACCAGTAGCAAAGCTTTTTTTTTTTTTTTTTTAAACCAAGTCCTCATTATATAAATGATTATGTAAATACAATTCAGTTACACCAGATTCTGGTTTTTTTTTTGGGGGGGGAATTGAGAGGGATTAGTCTGTTTTTTTTCCCTTTGAACTGACAGGTAATATGCTATATTTTCTGAGATGATGCATTAGAAATGATGGAAAGCATTTTCAAGAAAGCAGCAGATTAACTATAAGGACCACTGCAAGGGAAATGGAAGAGAAATAAGAAAAAAATTGTTTAAATATAACAGTCTAAGGATAGAGGGTAAAAGCTAAATAAAGGGTAGTCTTGGTAGCCATGAGATCTGTCAGCATGAGGCAGGTTTAGGCAATGGAAAAAGCCACACGAACACACAAGATTATTGTGCTTCCTGTATTTGAGTTTGCTTATCTAATATGGACTTTCTGGGGAATTTTGGTTTGTCAAATACACAGTATTAGATACATTTGCTTCTGTATGTTGTATACTTAAGCTGTTCCACTAATAAATCTTTTTTTAAACTTGTATCAAACTGTTTTGTTTTGGTTATTTTGTAGTATAATTTGAATTCTCACACTTCTAGGCTTCCTTTGCTTCAACTTATTTTTTTTCTCATGAGATACTTAACTTTTCTCTGGCTCTATATCAATTTCATTATTATTATTATTCCAGTTCAGTGAAATAGTGCTTTGATACTTTGATATTTTGGTTGAATAGTATTAAATAAGAACATTTAGGTAGCATTGTCATTTTTATTATATTGACTTGTCTATGAGCAAGTAATATTTTCCCACTTCTTTTCATTATTTCTGTAAACAATTGTTTGTAGTTAAATTTATATTCTTGTCTGTAATTTGGTAGGCAGATTCCCAAGTATTTTCTACATTTTCTAGTTGTTTTATTAGAATTTCTCTATGTTTTCTGTTGGGGTTTATTGTTATATAGAAAAGCTGATTACTTGGAGGGATTTGTTTTATATCTACTAAATTTAGCTAGATATTATTTAAGTTAATTTTAATGGACTCCTTAGCATTCTCTAAGTATAACCAGAGAATCATCTGCAAAAGTTATAATTTTATTTTTTTCCTTTTCCTATACTTATCCTCTTAAATTTTCCCATTCTCTTATTATAAAAGTGAGTATTTCTTACGCTAATGTTAAATAAAAGTGGTGATTCTGAACATCTTTGTTCTGCTCCTAAATTTATTGGAAAGGATAATAGTTTATCACTTTTATATATAATGTTAGATATTAGTCTTAAGTATATGCTATATATCATTTTAAGGCAAAAAACCATTTATTTCTATTTTTAGTGTTTTTTTAAAAATACAAGTAAATATTGCTTTTATCAAAAGCTTTTCCTGCATGTATAGATATCATGATAAACTTTTTTATGATTTTGTTGTTAATATGTTAAATTTATAGTTTTTCTAACATTAAAATAGAGCCTATATTTCTGGTATGAATACAATCTGATCATAATATATGATCTGTGTGTGTGTGTGTGTGTGTGTGTGTGTGTTTGTGTGTAAAGAAAATTTAATGGAGAAAGAAAATAGAAGAGGATATTGACAGCAGCTTAGGGGAAGTCTAGAAGATTACACTAGAAGATGACCAACCTGGGTGTCTTCCTTAAATGGAGATTGTATCAGGAGATAGGCATACTAATGCATTGTTGTCCAAGCTGTGAATTGATCCAAATCATCCTTTTTATGTTTCTCTTCCATCCTATGTTTAAACCTCAAAGCTTCTTTACAACTCTCTGTCTACCTGTGCTAAGCTAGGCTCTATTATTTTTGTCTTTTCACCAAGAATGATGGGAAATCATCTATTTCATTAAATGACAGTTCTCCTCACTCCCTACTCCCAATTTTTTTAGATAAGTTATATTTAGCTATAAGGCCAATATTCCTTTGCCTTCTAAAATATCATATTCAACATTCTTTCCTCCTTTGTAGTAGTAGCTGCATCATTGTGTGGAGTCTAACTATGGCTCCATACTTTTTTTGGTAGACTGCAGTATTTTATCTTTGACCTGGAAGCTCTGAATTTTGTCTATGATGTTCCTATTCTCAATGATGTTTTCATTCTGAATCCTCTTTCAGGTGATGAATAGTAGGTTATTTCTATTTTCACTTTGCCCTCTGGATTTGGAGAGTTTTCTTTTAAAATTTCTTGAAATAAGATATCATAGTATTAGTCATATTATTAAATTTTTTTCTGTTTTGTCTGTTTTTTAGGTCATTTATTTTTGCTCTGAGATACCTTACACTTTCTTCAATCCCCCCAGTCATTTGATTTTGTTTTTAATATTTCTTGTTATATCATAGTCTTTGTCTTCTATTTGACTTCATTTTAGTTTTCAGGGATTTTGCTATTTGGGTAGGATTGATGCATCTTATACCAATATATACTCCCTCTTCAATTCTTTCTTCCATAACTCCCATTACTTTTTATTTTTCCCTTCAAGCACTGTCTTTTAATTTGCAAAAAAACAACAACAACAAAAAACAAAACAAAACAAAACAAAACAAAACAAACAAAACAAACCAAAAAAACCTTAAAATTCTTTTTAAAATCTTGCTTCATTTCTTCTAGGAATTTTAGAAATTTCTTTGAGGAATTCTTATGCCTAAGTTGTGTTTTTTTATTTTTATTAATTTTATAATTATAACATTTTTGACAGTACATATGTGTAGGTAATTTTTTTACAACATTATCCCTTGTACTCCATTCTGTTCCGAATTTTTCTCCTCCTTCCCTCCACCCCCTCCCCTAGATGGCAGGCATTCCCATACATATTAAATATGTTATAGTATATCCTAGGTACAATATATATGTGCAGAACCAAACTTTGTTGTTGTTGTTGTTGTTGTTGCAAAGGAAGAATTGGATTCAAAAGGTAAAAATAACCTGGGGAGAAAAACAAAAAAATGTTAACACTCATTTCCCAGTGTTCCTTCTCTGGGTGTAGCTGATTCTGTCCATCATTGATCAATTAGAATTGGAATAGCTCTTCTCTATGTTGAAGATATCCACTTCCATCAGACTACATCCTCATTTGTTGTTGAAGTGTATAATGATCTCCTAGTTCTGCTCATTTCACTCAGCATCAGTTCATGTAAGTCTCTCCAAGCCTCTCTGTATTCATCCTGTTGGTCATTTCTTACAGAACAATAATATTCCATAACATTCATATGCCATAATTTACTGAAACATTCTCCAATTAATGGGCATCCATTCATTTTCCAGTTTCTAGCCACTACAAAAAAGGCTTCCACAAACATTTTGGCATATACAGGTTCCTTTCCCTTCTTTAATATTTCCTTGGGATATAAGCCCAGTAGTAGCACTGCTGGGTTAGAGGGTATGCACATTTTGATAACTTTTGGGGCATAATTCCAGATTGCTCTCCAGAATGGTTGGATTCTTTCACAACTACACCAACAATGCATCAGTGTCCCAGTTTTCCCACATCCCCTCCAACATTCACCATTATTTGTTCCTGTCATCTTACCCAATCTGACAGGTGTGTAGTGGGATCTCAGAGTTGTCTTAATTTGCATTTCTCTGATCAATAGTGATTTGGAACACTCTTTCATATGAGTGGAAATAGTTTTAATTTCATCATCTGAAAATTGTCTGTTCATATCCTTTGATCATTTATCAATTGGAGAGTGGCTTGATTTCTTATAAATTGAAGTCAATTCTCTGTATATTTTGGAGATGAGGCCTTTATCAGAACCTTTAACTATAAAAATGTTTTCCCTTCTAATCTTGTGGAAAAGCTTTTTAATTTGATGTAATCAAAATTTTCTATTTTGTGATCAATAATGATCTCTAGTTCTCCTTTGGACACAAATTCCTTCCTCCTCCACAAGTCTGAGGTAAACTATCCTATGTTCCTCTAATTTATTTATGATGTCGTTCTTTATGCCTAAATCATGGAACCATTTTGATCTTATCTTAGTATGTGGTGTTAAGTGTGGGTCCATGCCTAGTTTCTGCCATACTAATTTCCAATTTTCCCAGCAGTTTTTGTCAAATAATGAATTGTTATCCCAAAAGTTGGGATCTTTGGGTTTGTCAAACACTAGATTGCTATTTTTATTCACTATCTTGTCCTGTGAACCTAACCTATTCCACTGATCAACTAGTCTATTTTTTAGCCAATACCAAATGGTTTTGGTGACTGCTGCTTTATAATATAGTTCTAGATCAGGTACAGCTAGGCCACCTTCATTTGATTTTTTTTTCATTACTTCCCTTGAAATTCTCCACCTTTTGTTCTTCCATGTAAATTTTGTTGTTATTTTTTCTAGGTCATTAAAATAGTTTCTTGGGAGTCTGATTGGTATAGCACTAAATAGATAGATTAGTTTAGGGAGTATTGTCATCTTGATTATATTCGCTTGGCCTATCCAAGAGCACTGAATGTCTTTCCAATTGTTTAAATCTGACTTTATTTTTGTGGCAAGTGTTTTGTAATTTTGCTCATATAATTCCTGATTTTCCTTTGGTAGATATATTCCCAAATATTTTATACTATTGGCTGTTATTTTGAATGGAATTTCTCTTTGTATCTCTTGCTGTTGGATTGTGTTGGTAATGTATAAAAATGCTGAGGATTTATGTGGATTTATTTTGTATCCTGCAACTTTGCTAAAACTCTGAATTATTTCTAATAGCTTTTTAGCAGAGTCTTTAGGGGTTCTCTAAGTATACCATCATGTCATCTGCAAAGAGTGATAATTTGATTTCCTCTTTTCCTACTCTAATTCCTTGAATCTCTTTCTTGGCTCTTATTGCCGAGGCTAGAGTTTCTAGTACTATATTGAATAGTAATGGTGATAGTGGGCAACCTTGTTTCACTCCTGATCTTACAGGGAAAGGTTCTAGTTTATTGCCAATACATATGATGTTTACTGAAGGTTTTAAATATATGCTCGTTATTATTTTAAGGAATAGTCCATTTATTCCTATACTCTCAAGCGTTTTTAGTAGGAATGGATGTTAGATTTTATCAAATGCTTTTTCTGCATCTATTGAGATGATCATATGGTTTTTATTAATTTGATTATTAATATGGTCAATTATACTAATAGTTTTCCTAATATTAAACCAGCCCTGCGTTCCTGGTATAAATCCCACTTGGTCATAGTGTATTATCCTGGGGATGATTTTCTGAAGTCTTTTTGGTAATATCTTATTTAAGATTTTAGCATCCATGTCCATTAAGGAAATTGGTCTATAGTTTTCTTTCTCAGTTTTCGATCTACCTGGTTTAGGTATCAGTACCATGTCTGTGTCATAAAAGGAATTTGGTAGGACTCCTTCAATCCCTATTTTTTCAAATAGTTTATATAGCATTGGAGTTAGTTGTTCTTTAAATGTTTGGTAGAATTCACATGTAAATCCATCTGATCCTGGGATTTTTTCTTAGGAAGTTGGTTAATAGCTTGTTCTATTTCTTTTTCTTAGATGGGACTATTTAGGCTACTTACTTATTCCTCTGTTAATCTGGGCAAGCTATATTTTTGAAGGTATTCTTCCAATTCATTTAAGTTATCGAATTGATTGGCATAAAGTTGAGCAAAGTAGCTCCTAACTATTGTTCTAATTTCCTCTTCATTAGTGGTGAGTTCTCCCTTTTCATTTACAAGACTAACAATTTGCTTTTTCTCTTTCCTTTTTTAAATTAGGTTTACTAAGGGTTTGTCTATTTTGTTGGCTTTTTCATAGAACCAACTCTTAGTTTTATTAATTAATTCAATAGTTTTTTTTTTACTTTCAATTTTATTAATCTCACCTTTTATTTTTAGAATTTCAAGTTTTGTGTTTGTCTGGGGTTTTTTAATTTGTTCCTTTTCTAGCAATTTTAGTTGTAAGCATAATTCGTTGGCCCTCTCTTTCTCTATTTTATGCAAGTAGGCCTGTAGAGATATAAAACTTCCCCTTATTACTGCTTTGGCTGTCTCCCACACATTTTGGTATGATGTTTCATTATTGTCATTTTCTTGGATGAAGTTATTAATTATGTCTATGATTTGCTGTTTTACCCAATCATTCTTTTGTCTAAGATTATTTAGTTTCTAATTGTTTTTTGGTCTATTTTCCCCTGGCTTTTTATTAAATGTAATTTTAATTGTATTGTGGTCAGACAAGGATGCATTTACTATTTCTGCCTTACTGCATTTGATTTTGAGGTTTTTATGCCCTAGTATATGATCAATTTTTGTATAGGTGCTATGAACTGCTGAGAAGAAAGTGTACTCCTTTGTGTCTCCATTTAGCTTTCACCAAAGATCTATCTTATCAAACTTTTCTAGTATTCTATTTACCTCTTTGACTTCTTTCTTATTCATTTTGTGGTTTGATTTATCTAATTCTGAGAGTGCAAGGTTGAGATCCCCCACTATTATAGTTTTGCTGTCTATTTCTTTTTGCAGCTCTCTTAATTTCTCTTTTAAGAATTTATGCACTTGGTACATATATGTTTAATATTGATACTGCCTCATTATCTATGCTACCCTAAATGACATAATGCTATTCCTTATCTTTTTTAATTAGGTCAATTTTTGTTTTTGCTTGATCTGAGATGAGGATGGCTACTCCTGCTTTTTTGGCTTTGCCTGAAGCATAGTAGATTCTTCTCCACCCTTCTACTTTTAGTTTGAATGTATCACCCTGTTTCAGGTGTGTTTCCTGTAAACAACATATAGTAGGATTCTGGCTTTTAATCCAGTCTGCTAACTGCTTCCTCTTTATGAGGCAGTTTACCCCATTCACATTTATAGAATGACTAATTCTATATTGCTTGCCATCCTATTAACCCCTACTTATGCTTTTATCCTTTCCTTCCCTCTTACCCCCCTGCTCAGTATTAAACTTGTGAACACCACTTGCTTTTCACATCCCTCCCTTTTTAGTATCCATCCCCCACCTTAAAGTTCCTCTTCCTATTTTACCCCTTTTTCTCACAATTTCTGTATTCCCTTCCCCTTAGCTTACTCCTTCCCTTTCAATTTTCAATGAAGTGGAAAAAGTTTCACCATAAATTGAATATGTCTATTGATACACACTATGTTCTTCTCCCTCCTTTCTTTCTCTCAGATATAATAGGTTACCTTTGCCTCTTCATGAGATGTAATACCACCACTTTACCCTTTTTTATGATATAATTTTCTTTCCACCTCTAGTTTCTAGATCAAATTATACATATGTTCTTTACACATCTTTATGGCAGAAATATAGTTCTCAAGATTTCTTTTTATCTTTTTAGAAATCTCTTGGGTTCTGTATTTGAAGATCAAACATTTTGTGTAGATCTGGTTTTTTCATTAAGAATAGATAGAATTCATTTATTTTGTTAAATGTCCATCTTTTTCCCTGGAAAAGGATCCTCATTTTTGCTGGGTAAGTTATTTTTGGCTGCATAGCAAGTTCCTTAGCCTTTCTGAATATCATGTTCCAGGCCCTTCATTCCTTTAATGTGGATGCTGCTAGATCCTGGGTCATCCTTATTGTGGCTCCTCCATATCTGAATTGCTTTTTTCTAGCAGCTTCCAATATTTTTTCCTTCGTCTGATGGTTCTTGAACTTGGCCATTATATTTCTTGGTGTTTTGATTTTAGGGTCCCTTTCAGTAGGTGATCAATGAATTTTTTAAAGTCTATTTTACCCTTTGTTTCCAAAACATCTGGGCAATTCTTTTTGATAATTTCCTGGAAAATAGTGTCCAGGTTCTTTTTATCCTCACATTTTTCAGGGAGTCTGATTATTCTCAAATTGTCTCTCCTGGATCTGTTTTCCAGGTCTGTTGTCTTTCCAATAATATACTTGACATTCTTTTCAATTGTTTCATTTTTCTGGTTTTGCTTGACTACTTCTTGGTTTCTCCTTGAGTCATTCATTTCTACTTGCTTTAGTCTTATTTTTATTGATGCATTTTCTTCACTCACTTTTTTTTATATCTTTTTGTAATTGTCCAATTGAGTTTTTAAGTGAGTATTTTTCTTCTATGGAGTCTTTTTCCATTTCATCAATTTTATTTTTTAGAGAGCTGTTTTCTTTTTCCAGCTCACTAATCCTGTTTTCCTTGGAGTTGTTTACCTTTTCTAATTCACTAATTTTATTTCTCAATGATTTGATCTCTTTATCCACTCTGGATGACTTCTCCAGACTCTCTTGCCAAGCTTCTCTTTCCTTTCCCCATTTTTCTTCTAGCTCTCTTGTGAGAGCCTTTTTGATTTCCTCTATGAGAGTCTTATGTATTGAAGAGCAGATCATATCTGCCTTAGGGGATTCCTCTGGAGACAATCTGCTTTTAGTCTCCTCAGTATTTGAAGTCTGCTCTCTCTATATATAGAAGCTGTCAATGGTTAGAGCCCTTTTATATTTTTTGTTCATTTTGTCAGAGCAGGAATCAAAGAAAACAAATTGACAAGAGAAATAATTGGCCTGTTTTGGGGGAATGGAGCTGGATGGTGTTACCGAGCTTTCTCTACAGACTGAGGGAGACAGTAGAGAGGTACTAACAGGACAGCAATGTCTGTGCTGAATCTTAATTCTGAGGCTCTAAGAATGAGCTGAGTAACTCCAGGTGGGGGTGGGGGTGGGGGTGGCCGGGTCCCAAGAGATGCTACTTTCTTGGGTTTTATTCTTCACGTCTGATGTTTACACCCTCTCTGCTGCTCCTGGCTTGCTGCCAAGATGGAACATCCATACTGGGGTAAAAGTCTTTTCACAGAAATGGAAGAGATCACACCCCTCCCCCTTCAGGTCTGCACAGTGTGAGCTGCCTACCTTGCTCTGGTTGCTTGCCCTCAGTCTGCACCCAGTCTGTTCTTCCCCTCCCCCAAGCAAACACAGACCTTCTCTGGTGAATTTCAAGGATGTCTTCTGTTGGTGATTATTTGTGGATTTCTTTTCCAGTCAAGCATTAGTTCTGAGACTTGTCTAAGTCCTGAGAGAAAACGGGGAGCTCAAGCAGCTGTGTGCCTCCTCTCTGCCATCTTGGCCGGAAGTGACTATCATTTTTAATTAAATTTATTTGTTCTTTTTTATTATCTGAAATCACAATTACTACTCCTGTTTTTAAGATGAAGCATAATAGATTTTGCTCCATCTCTTTATTTTAACTGCATGTGATTATGCTTCAAGTAATATTTCTTGTGAATAACATTTTATTCGAGTTTGTTTTCTAATTCATCCAAGTTCTTCTGTTTTATGAATGAGTTCATCCCATTCACATTAATAGTTATGATAGTGAATTGTTTATTTTCCCTCTAAGCTATTGCATTATTCTTTTACTTCTCTAGGCTCTTTATATTTATTTCAAATTGTCACTTTACTGTTAAAACTCCTTTTAACCTTCTCTATTCTCCCTTTTCCAAGCTTTCCTTGGGTGTGAAATTAGATTAGATGATTTCTAATTTCTCATTCAATTCTTTGATTTAGTGAATATTGGTTCTTTTGTTTCTTATTTGCTTCGTGTCCAGATTTTATCTCCCTAAGAATACTGTAGTTTCTTTAAAGAAACAGATGACATATATTTCTTTCAAATCCTCCCTCTTCCATCTCAGCTCACTAATTATGATAGGAGGCTCATATAAGTAGATGCTATATAAATACTTTTTAGTCTTAACAGTTCCCTCATAACCAGACTCACTTTACACTGCTCTTTTGGAAAGCTTTTTTTTTCTAATGAAATTGTAAATTATGATGAAGTAATCTAATGTATGTATTACTGAGCATAGAGATAAATAAGCTTGCTTATTTATAAATGAAAGCTATCACATTGTGTACTTGTTTCCTCCTTGAGGGAAAGGACTATTTCATTAGATGATTTCTAATTTCTCATTCAATTCTCTTTGATTTAGTGAATATTGGTTCTTTTGTTTCTTATTTGCTTCGTGTCCAGATTTTATCTCCCTAAGAATACTGTAGTTTCTTTAAAGAAACAGATGACATATATTTCTTTCAAATCCTCCCTCTTCCATCTCAGCTCACTAATTATGATAGGAGGCTCATATAAGTAGATGCTATATAAATACTTTTTAGTCTTAACAGTTCCCTCATAACCAGACTCACTTTACACTGCTCTTTTGGAAAGCTTTTTTTTTTAATGAAATTGTAAATTATGATGAAGTAATCTAATGTATGTATTACTGAGCATAGAGATAAATGAGCTTGCTTATTTATAAATGAAAGCTATCATATTGTGTGCTTGTTTCCTCCTTGAGGGAAAGGACTATTTCATTTCATTTCATTCTGACTCCAGAGCTTAGCACTGGACCTTGAACATAGTAGGTACCTATTAAATGCTTTTTTAGTTGAAATGAATTTAATGGAATTATGTTTCAGGCATACCTTTTGGGATTTGAGTAGATCTCCTATTGTGTTAGAGATAGTTTCTACAATACAAAATATAGAAAAGTTAAAACTGAGTATTTGCAATACCTTGGAAAAAGCCTCTAGCTGAGGTACTTGATGATGGTGTTTACAGAAAGGTCATGAAAAATAAATTAAGTGCAAAACAAAGAAAATCACTAAGAAATTGGTGTTGGCAAGAGGATTGCTCTGAAAGCTGTGTAAAGACAACATGACTTTGCTTCTAGCTTACCCTAGATTAAAATAAAATTCCATCCCTCTTTCTGGAGAATTGATCCACAGTCCAATGAAATGTCTACAAAAACTTTATACCAGTTCTGAACATTGATTAATTTAAGCTTATTTGACCTGCATCAACTTCAATTTTCAAAAAAAGGCTTTTAATAATAGTTCACATTTATATAGCCCTTGACATTGTTCATACCCTATAAAAGAGGTAGTAAAAGTGTTATTATCCCCATTTTACTGAAGCTATTAGAGGTTAGTTGATCAGCCCAAGGTCAGAGAGGACTTGAGACTATATTTTTTGACACTAAGTCAGAAGTCAGTTCTTTCCACATCAATGCACAGATTTTATTCAGACCTGTGACTCTTAGCTATGTCTTCCAGAAACTCTAATAATCTACCTCTGCTCAATGTCTCAGTAGTTTTTTTTTTAAAAGTAGTTTTTAAAACAATGTAGATGTCATAAATTTCTTTGATTTTCTACTTCTTTTCCCAATATCCCTCACCCCCAATTCCACTGTCATACATACTGTAGTATTTTTCTGCCATTTAAATACCATATCAAAGGCCATTAACATATAATTATGGGTATTTCAATGGCTCCATGATGTCATTGGTGTCAGAACTTTGTCAAGGGTGCAGAACATAATCCATTCATGCAATTTTTTTGTTGGTTGTGAATCTTCTTTATTTCCTCTAATAAATCTTTCAACCCATTTATGTAGTTTCACACTAGTTGGGTCTCTTGTCTATTTCTTCCCATAAATCATTCCACAGAAGCAATCTTATGATAGTTGTGACTCTTGTCTATTTCTTTCTATAAATTCTCTAAAGAACATCTACCAGTTGCCCATTGCTGGGCAGATGACTTAGCCTAGCTGAAACAATATGGTACCCTACAGGAGAGACTCCTCTCAGCCTCTGATAGAGACAGCTCAGAACTTGAGCCCTAGATTCCTGGGTTAGTACTATCTCCTAGATGACTGACCTTGTTTTTAGCCTGACCCCCCATAGCCATCCACAGAGGAATAACTACTTTGACATCTTGCCTCTACCACTCATATCAACTGCTGATCAACTGCTACTGCAGGAAAACACAGTTTATTTGGACCTGCCCATACTTAAGCACAATCTCTTTTGTGCTGAAGTTTATGTATTTATTATAATTTGGGTGCACACTTAAACCCAAGAATCTAAATGAGTCTATTTATATTTCTTGGTAATTGTGTAGGCTTTTCTATCTGAGCAACATTAACCCCATATTGTTAGATTATCTATTTTTGACCCCTGAGTAACCAGAGGCAATGCTTGTATAAATTATGCAAGGCTTGGAATAAAACATCCAATATCCTTTCCTAAGCCACATTTCTATGCTTTGTTCCTCCAAAGTGTTCTTTGTTCTTGCAAACTGATTTGTAAACTCATTGCAGAAACCACATATTCTCTCTGGTAAATGAAATTCTACATAAACCCACAACCCTGATATTCAGTCCTCACTTTTGGGTTGTCAACCCATGTGTTCTCTGTGGGGAGCAATTATAAATATATGATAAATAAACTTAAATTTGTTATAGTATAAATATTATTATTAACATTTTAATCTGACTTGAGTTGTACTTGGGAATATTAGGGACTGCACATGACCTGCAGCCCATATTTAACATCTCTTCTATATTTTAACATGTATTTGGGAAAATCACATGAGTTTTATTCATCAAATTGGGTAGGACTCTTCATTTTATGTGGATTAAAAAATGCCCTATCTCAGGGACCTGCTTTTATGGATCACCAGCATCATATTTACTTATCTTTACTTGAATAGACAAGGATTTGAGCAGGATTCGACAGACCTGAGTCCCCACAGGTTGCTCTTCTGCAGTCCTTTCACTATCTAGGTGCTTTCTCCAAATCTGGATCAATAGAAGAAGAAATAATTTCCATTATAACCATAAAAACAGTTTCCAAACATAATCTAAGCCTTCTATTTTGCTAAAGTAGAAAAGTAGCCTAACTTGTCTCCAAATCTCTTCCCCTAAAATTGTTTTCAATCCCAGAGATGAAGATGGGATTAAATGGCCAAATAAAATTATGTTAAATTATTATAATGGTTCTGTTTCTATGACCTCAGCTGCTCAAGGCTCCTGCAGCCACTGCAAATCTGAAATTGCTACGTATAAGACTTTCATTGGCCAGATTTTTTATGATCAGAGGAATACAGTCTAGAAAGTAAGAAGACTGTCAAATGGATGGAACTATACTTTTCTTTGAAAACAAAGGCTAAGGATAAATTAAGTAGTGGATAAAATACTGGAATTGAAGTTTGGAAGACCTGAGTTCACATTCTGTCTTCCATACTAAACAGTGCACCTCTGTTGTTTCTGACACCCTCAGTTTCTTCATCTGCAAAATAAAAATAATAATATCCCTTGCTTCATAGAGCTGTTATGAAGAGCAAATAAACTGAATACACTAAAAGCTGTGGAAAAAATAAGCTTCTGAACTTTAGATCTTTATGTACCTGGCAGCAAATGAATGGGACTTTTTTCTGTTTTCCTGATTTGTGAGAATTCACCATATCTAGGGGACCTTTGTCTTACCACACTACACTCTTGCCATCTTTTTATTGCTTAATTCTATCCCTTCCTTTTGCTTATTGTTCTTGGAAAAATAATTAAATCAATATTATAATTCTGAAAAAGTTCTGTATTTTTATTTATTATTATTTAACTGTATTTTACCATTCCTAAAATACTCCAGACCAAAATACCCCTTCCTACTCACCAGTCTCCTTTTATATTTTGTCTTTCTCTACTAGAAGTAAGATGCCAGATGACAGGGACCACTTTGGTCTTTGTACTAGTGTCCTCAGTGCTGGTATTTAGTTTAGTGGTTGGTACACAATATGTTATTTGGTTGTTTTTCAGTCTTGTCTGATTCTTCATGACCCATTTAGTGTTTTCTTTGCAAAGATGCTGCAGTGGTTTGCCATTTCCTTCTCCTGCTCATTTTTCAGATAAGGAAACCGAGGCAAACAGGATTAAGTGACTTGCCCAGTGTCACATAGCTAGTGAGAATCTGAGGCTGGATTTGAACTCAGAAAGATATAGCCCTGGGGTTCTATACTCTGTGCCATCTAACTTCCCCTGAAAACCTAAACTTCCAGAACACAAGGATTGATTTGTTGGGTTTTTTGTTACTTATATCCTGGTGCTGGTATTTCATAGTAAGTACCTAATAAATAATTTTTCCTTCATTTAGTCATTCATTCCCCAAGAGTATGGAAGGGGAGGGGGGAGGAAGAATGAATTAAGAACTCATACTGTATTTCTAGCAGGATGTGGGTTTATTTTTTCCTCCATCATAACAGTGGGTCATAGGTCCTCTTGAAGTACGGGGTGTAGTTCTTTCCATAAGATACTCTAGAGGATGGACTACACTCTCCACAATGATTGAACTGTCCACAATATCAATATTCCAGTCTCTTTCCACCATTTCCCATCCCCAGTAATTTGCCTCAGGTAGAGTAAATCCAAATTGCAGTTCTACTGACCAGATTCTGAACCAGGAAGCCCTATAGTTTTATAGTTAATAGTCTAATAGTTTTATCCTCATGCTATTATAGAATTCTAGGTTTAGAATTAGAAGAAATCTTAAAAGTCTTCTAGTGCTATCCCCTTATTAGGAGGAAGAGAAAACAGTTTCAGTAAGTGGCAGTCAGAAATCCAAACTGTCTTCTCTAACACCATGTCCTTTATCCTTTTCATAGTGTTACAGAATTCCAATTATTTACAATGGAGTTAGTTTTTAATAAAAAATAATGTCCATGAGACATTCAGTTATAGCCTTGCTTTGCTATTGTAATTTCCTGTGGCTATGCAATATATTTTGAAGTAGAGATGACTGTGAGCTGTTTTGTTTTGTTTTGTTTTGTTTTGTTTGTTTTTGCTTTTTGTTATTTTTGCAACAATGGAAATGTAAATGGTTCATGACAATATCAGGAGTCAGGAAATTTCTATCTGTGAAATACTCTTTTGTATTTACTTGTGATTAGACACCATAAAGAATAGTTGAATGTTGAGGAGATGTGTCATTGAGAAGGGTTGCTTTTTTAATATCCTTTTTTATTTATTAATTTTTATAATTATAACATTTTCTTTGACAGTACATATGTATAGGTAGTGTTTTTTTTTTAACAACATTATCCCTTGTATTCCCTTCTGTTCCGAGTTTTTCTCCTCCTTCCTTCCACCCCCTCCCCTAGATGGCAGACATTCCCATACATATTAAATATCTTATAGTATATCTTAGGTACAATAGATATGTGCAGAACCGAATTTTGTTGTTGTTGTTGCAAAGGAAGAATTGGATTCAAAAGGTAAAAATAACCTGGGGAGAAAAACAAAACAAAACAAAACAAAAAAAAAACCCCAATGCTCTCAGTTTACACTCATTTCCCAGTGTCCCTTTTCTGGGTGTAGCTGATTCTGTCCATCATTGGTCAATTGGAATTGGATTAGCTCTTCTCTATGTTGAAGATATCCACTTCCATCAGAATACATCCTCATACAGTACCATTGTTGAAGTGTATAATGATCCCCTAGTTCTGCTCGCTTCACTCAGCATCAGTTGATATATGTCTCTCCAAGCCTCTCTGTATTCCTCTAGTTGGTCATTTCTTACAGAACAATTATATTCCGTAACATTCATATACCATAATTTATCCAACCATTCTCCAATTGATAGCTATCCATTAATTTTCCAGTTTCTAGCTACTATGAAAAGGGCTGCCACAAACATTTTGGCACATACAGGTCCCTTTCCCTTCTTTAGTAGTTCCTTGGGGTATAAGCCCAGTAGTAGAACTGCTGGGTCAAAGGTATGCACATTTTGATAACTTTTTGGGCATAATTCCAGATTGTTCTCCAGAATGGTTGGATTCTTTCACAACTCCACCAACAATGCATCAGTGTCCCAGTTTTCCCACATCCCCTCCAACATTCACCATTATTTGTTCCTGTCATCTTACCCAATCTGACAGGTGTGTAGTGGGATCTCAGAGTTGTCTTAATTTGCATTTCTCTGATCAATAGTGATTTGGAACACTCTTTCATATGAGTGGAAATAGTTTTAATTTCATCATCTGAAAATTGTCTGTTCATATCCTTTGACCATTTATCAATTGGAGAGTGGCTTGATTTCTTATAAATTGAAGTCAATTCTCTGTATATTTTGGAGATGAGGCCTTTATCAGAACCTTTAACTATAAAAATGTTTTCCCAATTTGTTACTTCCCTTCTAATCTTGTTTGCATTAGTTTTGTTTCTGCAGAAACTTTTTAATTTGGTGTAATCAAAATGTTCTATTTTGTGATCAATAATGGTCTCTAGTTCTCCCTTGGACACAAACTCCTTCTGAGTCTGAGAGGTAAACCATCCCATGTTCCTCCAATTTATTTATGATTTCGTTCTTTATGCCTAAATCTTGTACCCATTTTGATCTTATCTTAGTATGTGGTGTTAAGTGTGGGTCCATGCCTAGTTTCTGCCATACTAATTTCCAATTTTCCCAGCAGTTTTTGTCAAATAATGAATTCTTATCCCAAAAGTTGGGATCTTTGGGTTTGTCAAAGACTAGATTGCTATTTTTATTCACTACCTTGCCCTCTGAATCTAATCTATTCCACTGATCAACTAGTCTATTTCTTAGCCAATACCAAATGGTTTTGGTGACTGTTGCTTTATAATACAGTTCTAGATCAGGTACAGCTAGATTACCTTCATTTAATTTTTTTTTTCATTACTTCCCTTGAAATTCTCGACCTTTTGTTGTTCCATATGAATTCTGTTGTTATTTTTTCTAGGTCATTAAAATAGTTTCTTGGGAGTCTGATTGGTATAGCACTAAATAGATAGATTAGTTTAGGGAGTATTGTCATCTTGATTATATTCGCTTGGCCTATCCAAGAGCACTGAATGTCTTTCCAATTGTTTAAATCTGACTTTATTTTTGTGGCAAGTGTTTTGTAATTTTGCTCATATAATTCCTGATTTTCCTTTGGTAGATATATTCCCAAATATTTTATACTATTGGCTGTTATTTTGAATGGAATTTCTCTTTGTATCTCTTGCTGTTGGATTGTGTTGGTAATGTATAAAAATGCTGAGGATTTATGTGGATTTATTTTGTATCCTGCAACTTTGCTAAAACTCTGAATTATTTCTAATAGCTTTTTAGCAGGGTCTTTGGGGTTCTCTAAGTATACCATCATGTCATCTGCAAAGAGTGATAATTTGATTTCCTCTTTTCCTACTCTAATTCCTTGAATCTCTTTCTTGGCTCTTATTGCCGAGGCTAGAGTTTCTAGTACTATATTGAATAGTAATGGTGATAGTGGGCAACCTTGTTTCACTCCTGATCTTACAGGGAAAGGTTCTAGTTTATTGCCAATACATATGATGTTTACTGAAGGTTTTAAATATATGCTCGTTATTATTTTAAGGAATAGTCCATTTATTCCTATACTCTCAAGCGTTTTTAGTAGGAATGGATGTTAGATTTTATCAAATGCTTTTTCTGCATCTATTGAGATGATCATATGGTTTTTATTAATTTGATTATTAATATGGTCAATTATACTAATAGTTTTCCTAATATTAAACCAGCCCTGCGTTCCTGGTATAAATCCCACTTGGTCATAGTGTATTATCCTGGGGATGATTTTCTGAAGTCTTTTTGGTAATATCTTATTTAAGATTTTAGCATCCATGTCCATTAAGGAAATTGGTCTATAGTTTTCTTTCTCAGTTTTCGATCTACCTGGTTTAGGTATCAGTACCATATCTGTGTCATAAAAGGAATTTGGTAGGACTCCTTCAATCCCTATTTTTTCAAATAGTTTATATAGCATTGGAGTTAGTTGTTCTTTAAATGTTTGGTAGAATTCACATGTAAATCCATCTGATCCTGGGATTTTTTCTTAGGAAGTTGGTTAATAGCTTGTTCTATTTCTTTTTCTTAGATGGGACTATTTAGGCTACTTACTTCTTCTTCTGTTAATCTGGGCAAGCTATATTTTTGAAGGTATTCTTCCAATTCATTTAAGTTATCGAATTGATTGGCATAAAGTTGAGCAAAGTAGCTCCTAACTATTGTTCTAATTTCCTCTTCATTAGTGGTTCTCCCTTTTCATTTACAAGACTAACAATTTGCTTTTTCTCTTTCCTTTTTAAATTAGGTTTACTAAGGGTTTGTCTATTTTGTTGGCTTTTTTATAGAACCAACTCTTAGTTTTATTAATTAATTCAATAGTTTTTTTTTTTTTTTTTACTTTCAATTTTATTAATCTCACCTTTTATTTTTGGAATTTCAAGTTTTGTGTTTGTCTGGGGTTTTTTAATTTGTTCCTTTTCTAGCAATTTTAGTTGTAAGCATAATTCGTTGGCCCTCTCTTTCTCTATTTTATGCAAGTAGGCCTGTAGAGATATAAAACTTCCCCTTATTACTGCTTTGGCTGTCTCCCACACATTTTGGTATGATGTTTCATTATTGCCATTTTCTTGGATGAAGTTATTAATTATATCTATGATTTGCTGTTTTACCCAATCATTCTTTAGTATAAGATTATTTAGTTTCCAATTATTTTTTGGTCTATTTCCCCTGGCTTTTTATTAAATGTAATTTTAATTGTATTGTGGTCTGAAAAGGATGCATTTACTATTTCTGCCTTACTGCATTTGATTTTGAGGTTTTTATGCCCTAGTATATGGTCAATTTTTGTATAGGTTCCATGGGCTGCTGAGAAGAAAGTATACTCCTTTCTGTCTCCATTTAGCTTTCGCCAAAGATCTATCCTATCAAACTTTTCTAGTATTCTATTTACCTCTTTGACTTCTTTCTTATTTATTTTGTGGTTTGATTTATCTAATTCTGAGAGTGCAAGGTTGAGATCTCCCACTAATATAGGTTTGCTGTCTATTTCTTCTTGCAGCTCTCTTAATTTCTCTTTTAAGAATTTAGATGCTGCACCACTTGGTGCATATATGTTTAATATTGATACTGATTCATTAGTGATGCTACCCTTTAGCAGGATATAATGCCCTTCCTTATCTCTTTTAATTAGATCAATTTTTGTTTTTGCTTGATCTGAGATGAGGATGGCTACCCCTGCTTTTTTGGCTTTGCCTGAAGCATAGTAGATTCTGCTCCACCCTTTTACTTTTAGTTTGAATGTATCACCCTGTTTCAGGTGTGTTTCCTGTAAACAACATATAGTAGGATTCTGACTTTTAATCCAGTGTGCTAACTGCTTCCTCTTTATGAGGCAGTTTGCCCCATTCACATTTATGGTTAAAATGACTAATTCTATATTGCTTGCCATCCTATTAACCCCTACTTATGCTTTTCCCCTTTCCTTCCCTCTTACCCCCCTGCTCAGTATTAAACTTGTGAACACCACTTGCTTTTCACAGCCCTCCCTTTTTAGTATCCCTCCCCCACCTTAAAGTTCCTCCCCTTATTTTACCCCTTTTCCTCACAATTTCTGTATTCCCTTCCCCTTAGCTTACTCCTTCCCTTTCAATTTTCAATGAAGTGGAAGAAGTTTCACCATAAATTGAATATGTCTATTGATATACACTATGTTCATCTCCCTCCTTTCTTTCTCTCAGATATAATAGATTACCTTTGCCTCTTCATGAGATGTAGTACCAACACTTTACCCTTTTTTATGATATCATTTCCTTTCCACCTCTAGTTTCTAGGACAAATTATACATATGTTCTTTACATATTTTTATGGCAGAAGTATAGTTCTCAAGATTTCTTTTTACCTTTTTAGAAATCTCTTGAGTTCTGTATTTGAAGATCACACATTTTATGTAGGTTTGGTTTTTTCATCAAAAATAGATGGAATTCATTTATTTTGTTAAATGTCCATCTTCTTCCCTGGAACACGATGCTCATTTTTGCTGGGTAAGTTATTCTTGGCTGCATACCAAGCTCCTTAGCCTTTCTGAATATCATGTTCCAGACCCTTCATTCTTTTAATGTGGATGCTGCTAGATCCTGGGTTATCCTTATTGTGGCTCCTCCATATCTGAATTGCTTTTTTCTAGCAGCTTCCAATATCTTTTCCTTTGTCTGATGGTTCTTGAACTTGGCCACTATATTTCTTGGTGTTTTGATTTTAGGGTCCCTTTCAGTAGGTGATCGATGAATTTTTTCAATGTCTATTTTAGTCTCTGTTTCTATAACGTCTGGGCAGTTCTCTTTGATAATTTCTTGGAAAATAGTGTCCAAGCTCTTTTTTTCCTCACATTTTTCAGGGAGTCCGATTATTCTCAAATTGTCTCTCCTGGATCAGTTTTCCAGGTCTGTTGTCTTTCTAATAAGGTACTTGACATTCTTTTCAATTGTTTCATTTCTCTGGTTTTGCTTGACTATCTCTTGGTTTCTCCTTGAGTCATTCATTTCTACTTGTTCGAGTCTAATTTTCAATGATGTATTTTCTTCACTCACTTTTTTTATATCTTTTTGTAATTGTCCAATTGTGTTTTTATCTTCTATGGAATTTTTTTCCATTTTATCCATCTTATTTTTTAGAGAGCTGATTTCTTTATCCAGCTCACTAATTCTGTTTTCCTTGGAGTTGTTTACCTTTTCCAGCTCACTAATCTTGTTTCTCAATGATTTGCTCTCTTTATCCACTCTGGATGACTTCTGTAGGCTCTCTTTCCAAGCTTCCCTTTCCTTTTCCCATTTCTCCTCTAGCTCTCTTGTGAGAGCCTTTTTGATTTCCTCTATGAAATTCTTTTGTATTGAGGAACAGATCATATCCCCCTTAGGGGATTCCTCTGGGCAGAGTCTGTTTTTAATCTCCTCAGTATTTGAAGTCTGCTCTCTCTCCATACAGAAGCTGTCAATGGTTAGAGCCCTTTTGAATTTTTTGTTCATTTTGTCAAGAGTGGAATGGAAGAAAACAAATTGACGAGAGAAACAATTGGTCTGTTTTGGGGGGATGGGGCTGGATGGAGTTAATGGGCTTCCTCTACAGACTGGGGGTAGGGCAGCAGAGAGCCACTAACAGAACAGTGATGGCTGTGCTGAGTCTGTGCTCTGCGGCTGTGATAATGCATTGAGTCAGTCCAGGTGGGGGATGGGGGTAGCCGGGTTCAGAGAGACACTAGCTTTTCAGGGTTTTAATCTTCACCTCAGGTGTTTACACCCTCTCTGCTGCTCCTGGCTTGCTGCCAAGACGAAATATCCACACTGGGGTGAGAGTCTTTTTGCAGAAATGGCAGAGATCGTTCCCCTCCCCCCTCAGGTCTGAGCTGTGTGAGTTGTCTGTCTTGCTCTGGCTGCCTGCCCTCAGTCTGTGCCCAGTCTGTTCAAACCCTCCCCAGAGCAAACACAAACCTTTTCTGGTGAATTTCAAGGATGTCTTCTCTTGGTGATTATTTGTGGGTTTCTTTTCTGGTCAAGCATTAACTCTGAGGCTTGTCATGAAGTAAGTCCTGAGAGAAAACGCGGAGTTCAAGCAGCTGTCTGCCTCCATGCCGCCATCTTGGCCGGAAGTGAGGAGGGTTGCTTTTTAACACAAAAATATTCTGGTAATAAGTCACTTAATTATAACATATAACACAGCAAAGTAGCATGTTTTAAGGGGCTGGCTTAAAAGTCATGGCCACTTGGATTCAAATTCTGCCTTTGACACACATTAGCTGTGGCTAAATCATTTAACTAAATCTCTCTTTACCTTGGACAGTTACCTAAAACTAGAAGTTACAGATTAGGTTTTGGTTTGCATTAGTGAGTGAGTTAGTTTCCACCCTGGTATTTCCCCACCTTGAATGAAATTATAGCTCTAGATCAATCTCCACATCAACTTACAACTCTATGATGACACTTTTTGAATATGTTAAAGTAGGTTTTCATTTCATGTATGGAGTATACTTGATGTTCACTCAGGTCCTTTTGTACTCATGATTCTGTAATACACACTTAAAATTGCAAGGTGTATGTGTGTGCGTGTATGCAAAATTAATTTTATATTTATCATATCCATAATCTTCAAGAACACAACGTGGAAAATTGACTCAGAACCCCAGAATATCCTAGGGTGAATGCAAGAAAGAGGAGGAGGCAGAAGACAAGGGATCTTTATATATCTGTGGAGGCATATGACATCTGGCAACACTAATTATCATTTTCTACATCAGACAAACTCAGATAGACATCTGCCAGGGACATGGCTGAGCTGAGTGTCAACAAGTGGTCTATGAGCCTTCATCACTGGGAATTAATTGCTTTTGACTGCCAAAAGTAGAAGTGAGGTTAAAGGCAATCCGTATGCAAATAACCAAGATATTTTACAAGGTGATTTAGAAGTCTTAAGCCAGTAAACATGAATAAACATTTTGGATTTAGTTCTATTGGTCTCAGCCCAAAGCCATAATTAGCCATTTTATGAGGATCTTTCCTTTTTAAGGATAAACATCTCTAATATATGATATTCTTTGGAAAATAAACTTTTTTTTAATAAAATGGACTAGAATAGTATAGGGATTAAAGTGATAAATTTGGGGTTGTTCAGGTGGTCTTAAGACATGCCATCCCATATATCATTAAGTGCCACAGAAAAGACAGGAAGGCAATTTCATTGAAGCTAGGAATTTACATTGAATCTCAAAGTTAAAGGAGAGTTCAGTGGCACTCTGGTCCAGCCTTCTACTACATGTTCTATGAGGAGTTTTTCAAGGACAGGTATTTTATACACATGGTACATGTTGTTATTTTTTAAAAATCAGATTTACCATCTACTTGAAGAACTTTAGTGAGAGAGGACACAATACCTCCTAAGACATCCTATTTCCCTCTTCCTTATCAAATTAACAGGAGTTTTTTTTTAACTTCAAACAAAAATCCTTCTAAGATTTCCAGTCATTTCTCTTTTTTAAAAAAATAACTTTTTTATTGACAGTACATATACATGGGTAATTTTTTTTTTACAACATTATCCCTTGCACTCCCTTCTGTTCTGACTTTTCCCTTCCCTCCCTCCACCCCTTCCCCTAGATAGCAGCGGTCTTATACATGTTTAAATATGTTTAGTATATCCTAGATACAATATATGTGTGCAGAACTGTACAGTTCTCTTGTTGCACAGGAAAGATTGGATTCAGAAGATAAAAATAATGTAGGAAGAAAAACAAAAAATGCAAAACAGTTCACACACATTTCCCAGTGTTCCTTCTCTGGGTGTAGCTGATTCTGTCCAACATTGATCAATTGGAACTGAATTAGATATTCTCTATGTTGAAGATATCCACTTCCATCAGAATACATCCTCATACAGTATTGTTGTTGAAGTATATAATGATCTCCTGGCTCTGCTCATTTCACTCAGTATCAGTTCATGTAAGTTTTTCCAAGGCTCTCTGTATTCATCCTGCTGGTCATTTCTTACAGAACAATAATAATCCATAACATTCATATACCACAATTTGTCCGATCATTCTCCAATTGATGGGGATCCATTCATCTTCCAGTTTCTAGCCACGACAAAAAGGGCTACCACAAACATTTTCGCACATACAGGTCCCTTTCCCCTCTTTAGTATTTCTTTGGGATATAAGACATTGATCCAGGCAATGCTGGATCAAAGGGTATGCACAGTTTGATAACTTTTTGGGCATAATTCCAGATTGCTCTCCAGAATGGTTGGATTCATTCACAACTTCATCAACAATGCATCAGTGTTCCAGTTTTCCCGCATCCCCTCCAACATTCATCATTATTTTTTCCTGTCATCTTAGCCAATTTGACAGGTGTGTAGTGGGATCTCAGAGTTGTCTTAATTTGCATTTCTCTGATCAATAGTGATTTGGAACACTATTTCATATGAGTGGAAATAGTTTCAATTTCATCATCTGAAAATTGTCTGTTCATATCCTTTGACCGTTTGTCAATTGGAGTATGGCTTGATTTCTTATAAATTAAAGTCAATTCTCTGTATATTTTGGAAATGAGGCCTTTATCAGAACCTTTAACTATAAAAATGTTTTCCCAGTTTGTTGTTTCCCTTATAATCTTGTTTGCATTAGGTTTGATTGTACAAAGGCTTTTTAATTTGATATAATCAAAATTTTCTATTTTGCGATCAATAATGATCTCTAGTTCTTCTTTGATCACAAATTCCTTCCTCCTCCACAAGTCTGAGAGATAAACTATCCTATGTTCTTCTAATTTATTTATAATCTCGTTATTTATGCCTAAATCATGGACCCATTTTGATCTTATCTTGGTGGATGGTGTTAAGTGTGGGTCCATGCCTAATTTCTGCCATACTAGCTTCCAGTTTTTCCAGCAGTTTTTGTCAAATAATGAATTGTTATCCCAAAAGTTGGGATCTTTGGGTTTGTCAAACACTAGATTGCTATTTTTATTCACTATCTTGCCCTGTGAATCTAACCTATTCCATTGATCAACTAACCTATTTCTTAGCCAATACGAAATGGTTTTGGTGACTACTGCTTTATAATATACTTTTAGATCAGGTACAGCTAGGCCATCTTCATTTGATTTTTTTCCCCATTAATTCCCTTGAAATTGTCAACCTTTTGTTCTTCCATATGAAATTTATTGTTATTTTTTCTAGGTCATTAAAATAGTTTATTGGGAGTCTGATTGGTATGAGCACTAAATAAGTAGATTAGTTTAGGGAGTATTGTCATCTTAATTATATTCGCTCGGCCTATCCAAGAGCACTTAATGTTATTTCAATTATTTAAATCTGACTATTTGTGTGGGAAGTGTTTTGTAATTTTGCTCTTATAATTCCTGACTTTCCTTTGGTAGATAGATTCCCAAATATTTTATGCCATCAACAGTTATTTTGAATGGAATTTCTCTTTGTATTTCTTGCTGATAGATTTTGTTGGTGATGTATAAAAATGCTGAGGATTTATGTGGATTTATTTTGTATACTGCAACTTTGCTAAAGTTGTGAATTATTTCTAATAGCTTTTTAGCAGAGTCTTTGGGGTTCTCTAAATATACCATCATATCACCTGCAAAGAGTGATAATTTGGTTTCTTTTAATCTCTTATTGCCGAGGCTAGCATTTTTAATACAGTATCAAATAATAATGGCTTTACTCCTGATCTTCCTGGGAATGGTTCCAGTTTATCCCCATTATATTATGATGCTTACTGATGGTTTTTAAATAGATGCTCCTGAATATTTTAAGGAAAAATCCATTTATTCCTATCTCTGAAGTGTTTTTATTAGGAATGGATATTTGATTTTATCAAATGCTTTTTCTGCATTTATTGAGATGATCATATGGTTTTTGCTAATTTGGTTATTGATATAGTCAATTATTCTAATAGTTTTCCTAATGTTAAACCAGCTCTGCATTCCTGGCATAAATCCTACTTAGTCATAGTGTATTATCCTGGGAATGATTTTCTGTAATCTTTTTGCTAATATTTTATTTAAGATTTTAACATCAATATTCATTAGGGAGATTGGTCTATAATTTTCTTTCTCTGTTTTCAACCTACCTGGTTTAGGTATCAGTACCATGTCTGTGTCATAATAGGAATTTGGTAAGACTTCTTTAATTCCTATTTTTTCAAATAGTTTATATAGCATTGGGGCTAATTGTTCTTTCAATGTTTGGTAGAATTCACATGTAAATCCATCTAGTCCTGGGGATTTTTTTTTCTTAGGGATTTGATTAATAGCTTTTTCTATTTCTTTTTCTAAGATGGGACTGTTTAACCAATTTACTTCTTCCTCTATTAATTTGGGCAAGCTATATTTTTTAAAGGTATTCTTCCATTTCATTTAACTTATCCAATTTATTGGTATAAAGCTGGACAAAATAATTCCTAATTATTGCTCTAATTTCCTCTTCATTAATGGCAAGTTCTCCCTTTTCATTTTTAAGACTAACAATTTGCTTTTCCTCTTTCCTTTTTAATATCAGATTTACTAAGGGTTTATCTACTTTGTTGGTTTTTTTCATAGAACTAACTCTTAGTTTTATTAATTAATTCAATAGTTATTTATTTTTTTACTTTTAATTTTATTAATCTCTCCTTTTATTTTTAGAATTTCAAGTTTAGTGGTTGACTAGGGGTTTTTAATTTGTTTCTTTTCTGGCATTTTTAGTTGTAAGCCCAATTCATTGACCTTCTATTTCTCTATTTTATGTAAGTAGGCCTGTAGAGATATAAAATTTCCCTTTATTACCACTTTAGCTGCATCTCACACACTTTGGTATGATGTCCCATTAATGTCATTTTCTTGGGTGAACTTATTAATTATGTCTTTGATTTGCTGTTTCACTCAATCATTTTTTAGTATGAGAATATTTAGTTTCCAATTAATTTTGGTCTATTTTCTCCTAGCTTTTTATTGAATGTAATTTTCATTGCATTGTGGTCTGAAAAGGATGCATTTACTATTTCTGCCTTACTGCATTTGATTTTGAGGTTTTCATGTCCTAATATATGGTCAATTTTTGTTATAGGTTCCATGAACTGCTGAGAGGAAAGTGTACAAGTACAAGTGTATTCCTCTCTATCTCCATTTAGTTTTCTCCAAAGATCTATCATACCTAACTTTTTTAGTATTCTATTTATCTCTTTGACTTCTTTCTTATTTATTTTGTGGTTTGATTCATCTAATTCTGAGAGTGCAAGGTTGACATCTCTCACAATTATAATTTTGCTGTCTATTTCTTCTTGCAGTTCTCTTAATTTATCTTTTAAGAATTTAGATGTTCCACCACTTGATGCATATATGTTTAATATTGATATTGCTTCATTTTCTATGCTACCCTTTAGCAAGATATAGTGCCCTTACTTATCTCTTTTAATTAGATCAATTTTTGCTTTTGCTTGATCTGAGATGATGATGGATACTCCTGCTTTTTTTTACTTCACCTGAAGCATAGTAGATTTAGCTCCCACTTTTAACCTTTACTCTGTACTTATCACTTTGCTTCAAGTGTGTTTCCTGTAAACAGCATATTATAGGATTCTGGCTTTTAATTCAGTCTGCTAATCACTTCCTCTTAATGGGAGAATTTACCCCATTCACATTTATGGTTAAAATGACCAATTCTGTATTACTTGCCGCCTTGTTAATCCTGGCTTATATTTTTCTCATTTCCTTCCTCCTTACCCCCTTCCCAGTATTAAACTTGTGAGCACCACTTGCTTCTCACACCCCTCCCTTTTTAGTATCCTTATGCCTACCTTAAGAGTTCCTTAGTTTACTCATTCCCTTTTCACTTTTTCCCTCCCACTTTTCAATGAGGTGGGAGAAATTTCAACATAAATTGAATATGTCTAATATTTTTCTCTTTAAGCCGATTCTGATGGCAGTAAGATATACAGTATATTGATCCCCCTCCTTTTGTTCTTTCATATATAATAGATTTCTTTTGCCTCTTCATGAGATGTAGTACCCCCACTTTACCCTTTTCCCTTTACAATTTCCTTTGCACCTCTGGTTTCTAGAACAAAGTATACATCTGTTCTTTATATATCTTTATAGCAGAATTATAGTTCCCAAGATTTCTTTTTACCTTTTTATGTTTCTTTTGCGTTCTATATTTGTAGATCAAACTTTTTGTTTAGTTTCATTTTTTTTTTTTCATCAGAAATAGATGAAATTCACTTATTTCGTTGAATGTCTATCTTCTTCCCTGGGAAAAATGCTCATTTTGGCTGGGTAAGTTATTTTTGGCTCCAGACCAATTTCCTTAGCTTTTCAGAATATCAGATTTCAGGCCCTTTGATTCTTTAATGTGAATGCTACTAGTTCCTGAGTAATCCTTATTGTGGCTCCTTTATATTTGAATTGATTTTTTTCTAGCAACTTGCAGTATTTTTTCCTTCATCTAATAGTTATGGAATTTGGCCACTATATTTCTTGGAGTTTTGATTTTGGGGTCCATTTCAGTAAGTGATAGATGAATTATTTCAATGTCTATTTTACTCTCTGTTTCTATAACATCTGGGCAGTTCTCTTTGATAATTTCTTGGAAAATAGTGTCCAGGCTCTTTTTTTCATTATATTTTTCAGGAAGTCCAATAATTCTCAGATTCTCTCTCTTAGATCTATTTTTCCAGGTCTGTTGTTTTCCCAAGAAAGTATTTGACATTTTTTCCCATTGTTTCATTCTTTTGGTTTTGACTGATTCTTGGTATTTCCTTGAGTCATTCATTTCCATTTTTTCAATTTTGATTTTTAATGAGTTATTTTCTTCACTTTTCTTTTTCTAATTGTCCAATTGAGTTTTTAAGTGAGTTGTTTTGCTCTATGGAACTTTTTCCCATTTTGCCAATTTTATTTTTGAAAGAGCTATTTTCTTTTTCCAACTCACTAATTCTGTTTTTCAAGGATTTGATTTCTTTATCCACTCTATCTTTAAATGAGTGGGTGACTTATCCAGACCCTCTTGCCAAGCTTCCCTTTGCTTTTCCCAATTTTCTTCTAGTTCTTTTGTGAGAGCCTTTTAAATTTCTTCTATGAGAATCTTGTGTGTTGAGGACCAGATCATACCCCTTTTTGGGATTCATCTGGAGACAGTCTGTTTTTAGTCTCCTCAGGGTTTAAAGTCTGCTCTCTATCCATATAGAAGCTATCAATAGTTAGAGTCCATTTTAATTTTTTTGCTCATTTTGTCAAAGAAGAATCAAAGAAAACAAACTAACAAGAAAAACAAATTCAGTCTCTTTTTTTTTTTGGTGGGGGTGGGGGGTGGGGAGAGCTGGATGGTATTATTGAGTTTCCTCTACAGACTGCAGGGGGAAGCAGCAAGGTATTATCAGGACAGCAATGGCTGCACTGCATCTGTGCTCTGAGACTCCGAGGCTCTACAAACGTAGATGGCCAGGTCCTGAGAGACTTTAGCTTTTTGGGGTTATTGTCTTTATCCCCTGTGTTTTTAGCTTCTCTGCTTGTCTACTGGCTTGCTGCCAGGGCAAAGTAGCCAACACTGTAGTAAAGCTCTTCTCACAGAAATGGCTGAGATCACATTCCATCCCTCTCCAGTCTGCACAGTGTGAGCTGCCTGCCTTACTCTCACTGTCTGCTATGCTGCCACTGCCTGCCTTCAGTTTGTGCCTGATCTAACTATTCTCATCCATGAGCAAAAATAGATGTTTTCTGGAGAATTTTGAGGATATCTTGTCTTGGGAATTATTTGTGTTTTTTTTTTTTCAATCAAGCACTGATTCTGAGGCTTGTCATGAAAGAAATTATTCTGAGAGAAAAGACAGAGCTTAAGTAGATGTGTGTGTCCTCTTCACCATCTTGGCAGGAAGTCTGAATAATCCTGTTATTTCTTTTAGTGTTACTCAGCAGAACAAACCTAATTCCTCTTGGAAATACTTGAAAGCCTATAGTATTTAATGGGACCAGGTGAAGATTTCTCAAAAAGTCTATGGGATGGAATAGGTCAGACCTTAGACCTAAGTTTTAGGAAGTCACCCCTATTCTCAGAGGGCTATAAAAAGGTCAAACCCTAGATCTAAGGTTTGGGAAGTCATGTGATCCCCAGGAAGTAAACAGCATTTTTGACCATTGGTCAATGGTTACTTCCTTTTTAGTCCAGCCAATGAATTTAAAAATCAATAGGAATTGGGGCTGAAGCAAAGTCTTTTTGCTATATAATTTGCTCCTTATTTTCTGCCATGTGCCATGTTGGACTGCTCAGTTGGTGTTCTTGGATCCTCCTTGCAAGGACCAAATAAAAGTTTTCTGTTTGTATCTGGAGATGCTTCTGAATAGTTAATTTGGGTAATAAGGGGTCTTGCACCCCTCCCACACAGTATGTCTTCTTCTCCTTCCCCCCAATACCTTCACAGTGTAAATTATCCTTCATTCCTTCAACTTAACCTAATAAATGATTACCAGACACTTATTGATTATGTGAATTTGATCTAATTATGTCTGCTCTCTGAGGTTGTTTCTTCATCTGTTAAATTATGGGGTTGGACTAAATAGTCTCTACAATCTCTTGTAGATCTAAATCTTTGACCCTTGCATTGTAAGGATCTTCATTTTGGTTGCCTTCTAGCTTATGAGTGTATTTCCAAAAATATGGCACCCAGAACTAGATGCTGTATTTTAAATCTGATCCTGACCAAAACAGAATATAGCAAGACTGCAACCTCCTTGAAAAATATGACTTTTTTTTAGGGTATGTCGAGATTGAATTAGCTTTCTCACATGGTATGTACATGAATATTCTTGATTCACTTTGAAGTTGTAGCCCCTCTATCTCATCTTTTTCAGAAGAATTGCTATGTAAATTTGCCTCTCTTTCTTATACTTATTAAATGGATACCTTCAATCCAAATGTTAGATTTAATATTTATTCATAAGAACCTCAGTTGCATTGGATTCATCCCCTTTTCTAGGCTACCATGCATGATCTTTTAAGATTTTGACTGTCATACAATGTGTTAACTACTCCTCTTAGTTATGGGGCAGGAACCTTACAATTTAAAATCGTAATCTGATAGACAGCATTATCTATATCTATAATTCTAGGGAGCTTCCCCCATTTCCCTGGTTACTTTTTCTTTAGTTCTTCATGGCTGATTCTAGGATTTGTTCCTCAATTAAATGATAAATATTTGGAAAGTAGGGGAACCATTTATAACCAACTTCCTTGTTATAGTGGAAAGAACCCTGGAACTGTGATTAGAAGCCTTGTACTTTCTCATTCCCTAGCTGTGTAACTGATTTACTCATTCATTTGAATGCTAATTTGTTCATCTGACATATAGAGATAATCTTCCCTTCTTACCCCACATGATTGTATGAAAGCTCAAATAGACCTTTAAAAATAAGTACAGTAGAAAGGGCAGTAGAATTAGTGCTCAAAAACCTGGGCATGGGGTAAGGTGGAAATAAGGCTGTATTCAAAGTCATAGGATACTAGTTCTTTTAGCTCTTTTCTTCATGACTTCAGATATCAGATTCATCTCTCTAAGGATCAGTTTCATCTAGAGCAAAATTGAGGAAGTTGAACTCTGTGGTCATTTTGAATTCTAAACATAAGATCCTTACTTATTAATTTTCTTTAGCTCAGGTTTGGAAGGAGCAGGTACTTTCAACAGTCTTTGAAAGGATGAATATTAGGTCTACAACAGAACAAAATGTAAATATTGTTAATTCAATGTAAAATCACGGCTGATGATCAACAACTGGTTGAATAGGGCTAGGAAACAGGAGCAGCCCTATTTGATGCATTTTTAAATTTCTCTTGTTAGACAGAAGTAGGTCTTACTTCTTTGTACTGAAAATATTTTTCAGTCATCTATAGAGACTTTAATCCTTCTTTAAAAGGAGCCAAGCTGATGTTGGTTGGGAGAGGAAGGTCGGAATTTAAATGCAGACATTCTCTGTCTAGTGAATGAAAGAGATTGATGGGAAATGAGGCCATGCTCCACACAGTTCATTTGATCTTATTGCTGGCTGGGAAAGTGATTGCATGAGAAAGAACCTCTTTCTCTTAGATTTTCTCTCTTGTAGCAAAGTTGATCTCCAATTCCATGTTGATGTTTTTGTTCTTAAAATGTCCCTGTTTTTGGAATATCTACATATCAAAGTTTATAGCAGTATACTATAGGAGGCGTATTTCTGGAGTTTTTTCTTCATATTTACTTCACTGAAAGTGATTCCACAAACCTGACATTAAAAGTGCACACTCACTCTTCAGAATGAAACATTTTTACTCATTATTTATAGCTTTTCCTTGAACCCAAGTACTCTGCCATTTTCTAAATTTGACATTTTCTAATCCTATTTAAGTGATGAACTCCATTCTGATCTTTATTCCTCATCTTCCTCCCTGAACTTTCTTCCCTCTTATATCAATGATCTTAGTATGATCTTAGTTAACAATTCTAAAAATCTCTTGATTCTGAGTATAACTGGTGATTTAGCAAAGTACCAATTGATTGGAATAATGTTTTAACACCAAAAGAGTTCTAAAATCATCTAGTCCAAGCCCTCCATTTTACAGTTATATTACAAATTAGATAAGGTATTTAACTTCTTAATTATAATTATTATCATAAACCTATTTAATTGCCATTAGGCTAAGTGCTGGGAATACACATTCAAGTAGAAAAGAAAGCCATATTTGCTTTCAAGGAGGGAGAAACAATAGGGGTAGGAGTTGAGTTGTATTAGAAGCTAACTTGGCTGATATGGGCAGTTTCTCAAATTGACTGACTAATAAGAGAAGGAGGGAGCATTGGTGGAGTAATTTCTAGCTCAGTAAGATGGCCAGATCAGAGACAGAGTTATATAGTTTGAATAGTCTCAATTCTTCATGGTCAAGAGGTTAGTGGTAATAAGAGAGTTGTGAAGAATCCCTTTTAAATCAGCTTCAGGTTTAGAGTGAAAGAATTCATTCATTCCTGAATTATTAGTAGAAAAATGAAAGTTTATTGTTGGATAGAAATTAGTTTCTAGTGGGAAATGGAGTTTTGGCACTGAGAATACTTTCTCAATGGGAAGAATGGTTCTGGCCAATTGCTTAGTTCATCTGCAAAGACCTTGGTTGAGGGAAGCTGTTATATTGGGTATCTTGGTGGGGGTTGGGACAGCCCAAGCTGGTCAGACCAGGTGGGGGACTGGGACAGCCTGGAACTCCCATTGGAATTAACAACACTTCAAAGGGGTGCTTTTTTCTTTTTTTTGAAAGCAAAGTCACTTTATTATAAATTTTTTGACAGTATATATGCATGAGTAATTTTTTTTATAACATTATCCCTTATAATCATTTTTCCAAATTATCTCCACCCTCCTTCCATTTCCCTCCCCTAGATGACAGGCAATCCCATACATTTTACATGTGTTACAGTATAACCTAGATACAATATATGTGTGTAAATCTAATTTTCTTGTGGCACATTAAGTATTAGATTCCGAAGGTATAAGTAACCTGGGTAGATAGACAGTAGTGCTAACAATTTACATTCACTTCCCAGTGTTCCTTCTCTGGGTGTAGTTGTTTCTATCCATCACTGATCAACTGGAAGTGAGTTGGATCTTCTTTATGTTGAAGATATCCACTCCCATCAGAATACATCTTCATATAGCATTGAAGTGTAGTGATCTTCTGGTTCTATTCATTTCACTCAGCATCAATTGATGTAAGTCTTTCCAAACCTCTCTGTATTCGTCCTGCTGGTCATTTCTTACAGAGCAATAATGTTCCATAACACTCATATACCATAATTTACCCAACCATTCTCCAATTGATGGACATCCATTCATCTTCCAGTTTCTAGGCACTACACAAAGAGATGCCACAAACATTTTGGCACATATAGGTCCCTTTCCCTTCCTCAGTATTTCTTTGGGATATAAGCCCAATAGCAGCAATGCTGGATCAAAGGGTATGCACAGTTTGATAACTTTTTGGGCATAATTCCAGATTGCTCTTCAGAATGGCTGGATTCTTTCGCAACTCCACCAGCAATGTATTAGTGTCCCAGTTTTCCCACATCCCCTCCAACATTCATCATTATTTGTTCCTGTCATCTTAGCCAATCTGACAGGTGTGTAGTGGTATCTCAGAGTTGTCTTAATTTACATTTCTCTGATCAGTAGTGATTTGAAACACTCTTTCATATGAGTGGATATAGTTTCAATTTCATCATCTGAGAATTGTCTGTTCATATCCTTTGACCATTTATCAATTGGAGAATGGTTTGATTTCTTATAGGGTCAGTTCTCTATATATTTTGGAAATGAGACCTTTATCAGAACTTTAACTGTAAAAATGTTTTCCCAATTTGTTACTTCCCTTCTAATCTTGTTTGCATTGGTATTGTTTGTACAGAAACTTTTTAGTTTAATGTAATCAAAATTTTCTATTTTGTGATCAATAATGATCTCTAGTTCTCTTCTGGTCATAAATTCCTTCCTCCTCCACAAGTCTGAGGTAAACTATCCTCTGTTCCTCTAATCTATTTATGATCTCATTCTTTATGCCTAAATGATGGACCCATTTTGATCTTATCTTGGTATATGGTGTTAAGTGTGGATCCATATCTAATTTCTGCCATACTAATTTCCAGTTTTCCCAACAGTTTTTTTCAAATAATGAATTTTTATCCCTAATGTTGGTATCTTTGGGTTTGTCAAAGACTAGATTACTATAGATACCCTTTTTTGTCCTTTTTACCTAATCTGTTCCACTGATCGACTGGTCTATTTCTTAGCCAATACCAAATGGTTTTGGTGACTGCTGCTATATAATATAACTTTAGATCAGGTACACCTATACCACTTTCATCTGACTTTTTTTTCATTCATTCCCTTGAAATTCTCGATCTTTTATTCTTCTATATGAATTTTGTTGTTATTTTTTTCTAGGTCATTAAAATAGTTTCTTGGGAGTCTGATTGGTATAGCACTAAATAAATAGATTAGTTTGGGGAGTATTGTCATCTTTATTATATTCGCTCGGCCTATCCAAGAGCACTGAATGTCTTTCCAATTATTTAAATCTGACTTTATTTTTGTGGCAAGTGTTTTGTAATTTTGCTCATATAATTCCTGACTTTTCTTTGGTAGATGGATTCCTAAATATTTTATACTATCAACATTTGTTTGGAATGGAATTTCTCTTTGTATCTCTTGCTGTTGGATTGTGTTGGTAATGTATAAAAATGCTGATGATTTATGTGGATTTATTTTGTATCCTGCAACTTTGCTAAAATTCTGAATTATTCCTAATAGCTTTTTAGCAGAGTCTTTGGGGTTCTCTAAGTATACCATCATGTCATCTGCAAAGAGTGATAGTTTGATTTCCTCATTTCCTACTTTAATTCCTTGAATCTCTTTCTCGGCTCTTATTGCCGAGGCTAGCATTTCTAGTACTATATTGAATACTAATGGTGATAGTGGGCAACCTTGTTTCACTCCTGATCTTACAGGGAAAGGTTCTAATTTATTGCCATTGCATATGATGTTTACTGACGGTTTTAAATATATGCTCGTTATTATTTTAAGGAATAGTCCATTTATTCCTATACTCTCAAGCGTTTTTAGTAGGAATGGATGTTGGATTTTATCAAATGCCAAAGGGGTGCTTTTTGACCAGGATTTCTATTTGAATCAAAGGCTCTGGCATCGTGGAAAGATCTGGGGATGTATGCCTTCCCCAGGAAGGACTGAGAATCTGAAAAAGATTACAGATTAAAAGGAAATACAGTTTAGTAAAGGAAACAGTTCCTTCCAGCTTCAAGAAGAGTCTAGAGAGTCTGGAGCTAAACTGACTTAGAAATGACTTTCCCCAAATCACATTGCTAATTGCTGATAAAGTACCAGGTTGTGGGAGAGTGGTTTGGAATATGAAAAACTCACATAAAGGCATTATCATAGCCAAAAAGGACCCATCAAAAATGATCAAATACTGGGCAGTGAGTGAAGGGGGATATTTAAAGATCAGAGGGAAGAAGGTGAAAAGGAAAGTAAGGGTGGGATTTAAAGAGTTAGGGAAGAGTTAGAGAGGGTATTAATGGAGAAAAAACTCACATGAGCATTAAGTCTACATCAGCAATTTCATGATGGGACAGGAGGAAGTAAGATATAGTAATTACAGGATAAAGAGGTTGCTTTGTTCATAAATGTTTTTGTAAGGTGAGAATGTATCTAGTGTATCTGTTCAAGAAAGAGGAGTCCCTTATCTGATTTGGTGAGTTGAATATGCCTTAGTAATGTTGACAAAACTTTGGAATTTGGCTTCCTCTTGTGCATAATAAAGGCAGTCCAGGGGAGTAGAATGATTTAGTTAAAATTCACATCATTATTGACAGTGGAGACAGATGGATAGATTGCTTAAAGTTTACATGAGTTACTACTGCTAATTAACATTTATGTAGCAGATTATAGTTTAAAAATATTTTCCCCCATAACTATTTGTAAAGTAGATAATATAAGCATTATTTCCCACACTTTACAACTTCAATTCAATTAGCACTTAATGAACATTTACATTTACTTTTGCTAGGCATTAAGGTTACAATGAAAGAAATGAAAAAAGTTCTTATCTTAAAGGAATTTATATAGTCTGGGGATAAGGAAAAATAAACAAATTAATAAACATAAAATATATACAAAATTTAAAAAGTATCAAATTTCCCTTTCTCCCATCTCCCTTCCCACAAAAATCCCCCAAATAGTATAACAAGCAATTGTTATTCAGTTGTTTAAGTCATATTGACTCTTCATGATCCCATTTGGGATTTTCTTGACAAAGATAGTAGAGTGATTTGCCAATTACTTTTTCAGCTTCATTTGGCAGAAGAGGAAATCAAGACAAAGGATAACTGACTTGATCATAGTCAAACAGATATAAAGGTCAGATCTGAACTCAGGAAGTTGTGTTCCTGACCAAGCCTGGTATGCTATCCACTGTGCCACCAAACAAAACCAAAATCTCTATTGGCCATGTTCAAAGTGTCTTATTTTGTATAAAATATGTACACAATAAATACATAGTAAGAATCACTACAGGGAAAGGAAAGAATGGAGTAAAAGAGTTTGATGGCTACATTAAAAGGTATTTATTAGTGGCTGCATTGTCAGAGGTCATATTTTCATAAGTCCAGGTAGGACTTTTAAGAAGAATAGTAGATTTACCTCTTTAAATTCCCTACTCTTGGGGGACTCAGATTTTCACCAGTTCTTTCTGGTTTTGTTCTTGGTTTAAATGGGGCTTGTAGAGGCAGATCTGGGACACAGTTTATTGTCTTTCCTTTGAGATTACCTCCCATATGGAGAGTATTCAAGAAGGACTAGAATTTCTGATGTGAGGGCTTGTCATGCTCTTTCCAGGGTTGCTCATCAACCTTCCCATCCCAACTCTCTTACCTGTGGCTCCAAAGCTGAAGTAGCAAAACTTCTTGGCAGATGGGTTAACAGAGGCTGAGGGTAATTAACCAGCCTCAAAAATTGTCAGAAAGTTAGGGGTATGTTTACTTCAAGTATGTGAAGACTTCCCAGTGAAATGGGAACATAAAAATATTTTATTACAGTGGTCATGATGGTGGTTGAAGTAAGTTCTATGGAGCTTTTAGAACTTGGTCAGCATCAAAGACTCCAAGGTCATCCACTGCATTCTGAGCCACTGCCAGTAATCCTGTCTTTTATTTTGCTACTGGACTTCAATGACTCTGAAAAAGAGAATAAAGCTGATGATTTTGCACAGGCAACTCTGGCTCACTTAAATCCAATTCAGTCATGAGTTAAGACATCATCCTATGTCATTGGTCCTATTTGAAAATAAAGGACAAACAACAACAGCTTATTAACTAAGATGCAACTGACTCACTGTGAGGTTTCTAGCCAATTTTTGCCACACCTACATAAGAATCAAGAAGGTAGATGGCTTCATCTGCTATAGATCAGGAAGAGGAGAACAGTTTTATGGCTTACTGTCCAGGAGGTGGAGAATATTTTGTCACTTCTCTTTTTTTGAGGGAAGTAGTGCCATATGTTACAGATTTTTTTTTTAAAGTTAAATACCATGAAGATGCATGCTAAAGTGGAAAGAACACTACCTCTGGAGTCAGAATGCCTTTATTAAAATTGTTCTTCTGACACTTGATACTTGTGTGGGGACTTCTCTGATCCTTATTTTCTTCAACAGTTGGACTAACATTTCTGAAGTTCTTTCTAGTTATAAATCTATGATCTAGTGGCTATCACCAAATCACCAAATGATCTCAAGCTTCTAGATGATACTTTGATAATAAAACTCATACATTTCTGCTTCAAAAACATTCAGACTCTCATGGTTTATAGTTCAAAGCACAAATTCTTGAATCTGACATCAAAGATCCTTTCTTTCATCTGCTGGCACTTTATGCTTCTAATCATACCCCCTTTCTCCTCTTTTGCCTTCCTGCTCCAGCCAAGCTCTTGTCCTGAACACACCTTGTACATTTCTATGCTTTTTTTTTTTCATATTGTTATACCTGCTTGGAATGCCTCTTTCCTTCCTCTCCAAGTTGCAATTCTTCTCATTCTTCCCTATGCAAGTCAGTCCTCAGATCCTGTGGGAAGCCTCTCTTAATCATCCTGTGTTACAAGTGACCTCTGTCCTATGAGTAATTAAGAGACTGGACTTCTATCCATACAACATACTATAAAGGACCATATAGCATTAGTATAAGGGACTAGATTACTATGCTTTTATAATTTGCATGTTATAATTCACATTGCCAAGCTGTGCACTAAACATTTACAAATAACATCACATTTGATCTTCACAAAAACCATGGAAAGTTGTTGCTGTTGTTATTCCCTTTATGCAGCTGAGGACACTGAAACAAACAGAGGTTGAGTGACTTGCCTAGAATCACACAGATGATAAGTAAATGTCTGATACTAAATTTGAACTGAAGTCTTCCTGACTCCAGGCCCACAGCAAGGCAAATTGCCCAAACCTTGACTTAAGAAAAATAAAACAAATGTCTAGTGAGAAGTTTATGTTTTCTGCCTTTTTCTGCCTTTCAAAATAATCAGTCAGATTCTCAGAGCTTGAAGTAAGGTTTCAGAGCATTACCCTTAGTACAGTCAACAAAGCCTGAATATTTAAGAATGTTCTTAAAATACAACTTCACTCAGAATCTTAAATGCTCATATTCCCAGTTATGAAATCTCTGGTATTGGAATAAGGACAAACCCAGAAATGTCAGTGGTTTGTCATTTGAACAACATTCAGTATTTAGTTTTTAGTGAAACTTTCCTTTCATTGATTTTGACCAATATACTTGCCAGTAACGGAGTTGGAATCAGTCTATTGAGACATCTTCTGAATTGATTTTTAGGGAATCTTCAAGCCAATAGATGTATGATTTCTCTGGAAGATACATCATTTAGACCTTTGCTTCTAATAGGTCTTGGGACTGTTTCATAAGGGATTACTGATTTCTTTGATTATGTTTATATCATCGTAGACTACTTTATCTTTCTATTTAGTTTTGTTTATTATATATCTTTTTCAATTTTATCTACTTTATTTCAAAATAGCTCTTGTCCTTTTATTTTTAATATCAAATTCATTGGCTATATCTCAATTCTCCTCCTCTAATTAGTTAGTTACCTCTTATAACAAAGAATTTTTTTGGGAGGGGGATAGGGAATTTGGATTAAGTGATTTAGTCAAGGTCACACAGCTAGTATTAAGTGTCTGAGGCCGGATTTTTACTCAGGCCCTCCTGGTTCCAGAATCATTTCTTTATACATTCTATTATTTAGTTGCCCCTAAAGAATTTTTTTTAAAGGGGAACATGTGTAGTTCAACAAATATATCAACTTAGTTTGAACACTTATAATGCCCCACATTCATAATCTTCCACTTCTTTAGATAAAGGGGGAAAATCCATTTTAGTATATATTTTTTTCAGTCAGACTTGTCATTATAATTATATAGCATTTGTATTTTTTTCATGTACACTGTGGTAGTTATTTTTTATATTGTTTTCTTGGCTCTGCCTATGTCTTTTTGCCTCAGGCCATAAGACTTTCAAGGTTTCTCTAAATTCTTCATATTCATAATTTCTTGTGACAAAGCAATAATCCAGTGTCCATTTATATGCCACAATTTTTTTAATCCTTTCTAAATCAAAAGGCTTCAATCTTGTTTAATTTCTTGCTGCTATAGAAAGTAAATGCTATGAATATTTTGATACATATGGGACCTTTCCCCTTCTTTTTTGAAAATTATATGCCTACCAATGAAATCTTTGGATCAGAAATATATAAACATTCTAAATTGCTTTTCAGAAAAATTAGACTAGTTCATAGGACACATAATGTTTTACTGCGTCTTCTAGCCCCTCCATCAGTGACTGTTCCCAATTTATTCATTCAAACCACTTTATTGGGTTTGATGTGAAACCTCAGAGTTGTTTTGATTTCCCTTACCATTGATAATTTGTAGGAATCTTCGTGTATTTGTCAATAATTTATAATTTTTCTTTTGAATTTCTCTAATGTCAAGATTGTCTCTTTTATGTGTATGTCATTTGTTGGTTGTTTCCATTGTGCAGCCTTGATTGGGGAATATGCTGAGTAGAAACGCTTAAGTATTAAAGTCATCCAATATTATTTCATGAGGTTTATATCTTGAGTGATGATTCTATCCTCTTGTGGATACTGTTTTAGTTATTGTATTTCTGAGCACATAATTCCTCATTCTGAAATTTTGTGGTTGTAAAGGTTTGTGAAAAATCACTACCAATGTGATTTCTAGCATTTGTGTTTAAATAATCTTTAATTTTTCTTCAACTTGAGAATAGTCAACAGGGTCATATATTCACATATATAAGCAGATATCCAAATATGAGTCATTCACCCATCTATCCTCACTTTCACAATCTAGTCAAACAACTGCCTGGCCCTTAAGAAATACAAAGTACCAAATGAATGTCTCTAGACACTCTATAAATAAAAATTAATTGAATGAATTGTTGTATTAACTCTACAATATTAAATTTTCTTCAAATTAGAGGCTTTTGTATTCTTTCAGGATCTGTTTTGATGCATTCATTTGTTGTAATCCTTTCTCACTATGTTTCTGCACCATCTATAAAGTATTCAAGAGAGTTAATGACAACAGATCAAATGCCTTGGGACAATCTTTTTGGAAGGGAAGCATGGATAAACAGCATTTAATGTGATTACCAGTCAAAGTAAGTAAAGTGTACTACAGAAAAATGCCTAGGAATATAATTTCTCTTTTTTCCTTTCCCCTTCTGTCATTCCAGTGGCATAGTTGTACAATAAGAGTTTTGTTATCTATGTTAATAGCACAAACAGATAAATTTTTCATATTTTTTCTCTATTATAGAAACACATTTGGAAAATGAATTACATGAGGAATTGATTCACTTACATAACTTCCTGCACAGTAAAACATTCTTCTCACCTCTTCAATCTGCTTTGGTGCACTCAATCAGAATAACATAGTATATAGGGTCTTCATTTGGAAAAAAAAGTAATTACATTAATTTTCCAAGCAATAATAATGTCATTATGATCTAGATTCCTCAAAGAGCATCTAGGGGAATTTCTTTTCATTCTTTAATCATTACAAGAAGCATAAATTTCCCTAACTAAAATCAAGTATGCAAATTGTTTCAAGGAATCACAGGACATTTCAGAACTTCCTAATTTTCATTTCTAAATACTCAAGCTCTAACATTTTTAAAAGAACAAAAAAGTTGTGGGTTTCCCATAAATAAAACAAAAAACCCCAGATCTTGGGGTCTTTGGGATCAGGAAAACCTGGGCTTCAATTCTTTTGATTTGGACTGCATGATCTTGGGAAATCATTAAACTCTCAGGGACTCAGGCAACTGTCTAAGATTAAAGATGCAGAATGGTGCCAATTTGCATCAATAGAGGGAATTTCATATTCATAATTTAGATTTGGAAGAATGTTTGAGGGCATTAGTTCAACTCCATTTTACAGATTATCAAACTGAGGCCAGAGTACTTAACTGACTTGTTTAATAACACTGCTAGTAAGTGTCTGAGAAAGGGTAATACCAACACTCTTTCTACTGTTTCAGCTGACTAAATTAAATATTCCATGTATCAGTGAATTAATTATCATAGATTTTTATCCAAAAACTCGCCTCCAAAAATCTGTTGTGGCACTCTTTGCAGGCATGCTAGGCACAAAATAGTGATTTATTTTATTTCCTAAAACATGCATGGTCTCAAAAGTAAGGTGATCATACAAAAGAAAATTTCCCTTTCATAATACATTCATTCAAAGTACATTTTTACAGTGTATATAAATAAAAATCAATAATTGAACAACTATGACACCCTTGTTTATTATTTCCCCTTTTTTTCTTCTTTGTAAATAACATCAGGAATGACTTTGGTTTAAGGAGATAATGTACTTTTATTTAAGTGGAAATATTACTAGAGGGTACTTCACTATCTCCTGAACATTTTGTCAGCGTTCCATAATTTTCAATCAGTCCCAGAATAGATACAATTTCCCCTGAACTCATTTCATTCTCTTCTAGTCACCATTGTTCATCTTTTTTGCTCCCAGCTGTGAGAATCTAACCTATGAATATTTTTAAAGACCTTTCAAACCTAGGATTTTATCTCGTATCTATTCTTCCAACCAGTGCTTTTATCAGGGGTCAACCACCTTTTTATTTCCCAATGACAAACATCAAATTCCATTTTACTCAACACACCAGTGTACAAAGGAACTATTTTGTTCACATTTCTAGAAGCACCATGTAAGACTTCTTATTCATTCTCTCTTTGCCTTCTTTCTTCCTCTTTTGTGTTTTGTGGAGGGATAAGGAAGAATTCTTTTCTCCTTTTTTATAATAGAAATTTGAATTACTTAAAAATGCAAAAATTATAGCTTGGTATGATACTATAAAGGTTTGCCCATACCTTATTGATAAAGGAACTAAGAAGTTATTTCCCAGAACTAGAGTTTGTTAGCTAAAATTGAGCACACCATTTCTCTATTCTTTAGCGGCCTGACCTATATCATTACCTTCCTTCTTAAAAATATTATTTTAAGATTCTGAACTTGAAAATAAAACACCAGAGAAGATGATTATTTTTGACATAATAGAGAGGGAAATGTGCCTTCACATCTTTTGATCATTTGTGTACTGGGCAATGACTCTTTCAAAAATTTGAATAATTTATTGTTTTGGGTATAATATCTTTTATCAGAGAAACTTATTATAAAGTTGTTTTCCCCCTCCCCCTCCCTAATTAGTTGTTTCCCTTTAAGTTGTACCTTCATTGATTTTTGTTTCTGTAAAACCTTTTAAATTTTCATATTATAAAAAATATCCACTTTAACTTCTATGATGCATTAAAAATTATTTTTAGTCATGACTACTTACTGTTTATAGATCTAAAAGATAATTTCTTCCATGTTCCTATAATTTCATGATGATTCATTTTGTATATATAAATCACATATCCACTTAAATTTGTTTTTTATAATGTTGATAATATTCAAACCTAGTTTTTGGCATTCCAGTTTTCTATCAGTTTTTGTTGAACAGTGAGTCTTTACCTCACTACTGGGAAACTGAGAACTCAAGGTTTATTAAACACAAAGCTATTACATTCATTTGTTTCTGTATGTAGTGTGCCAAGTCTCATTGATAAACATCTCTATATTTTAAACAATATCAAATTCTTTTTATAATTATTTCCTTATAGTATATTAGAAATCTGGTACTATTAAACCAGTTTCCTTCCCACTTCTTTTTTTCCCCTTTTTTAAATTGAAGCTTTTTATTTTCAAAACATATGCAAGGATAATTTTTCAACATTGATCCTTGCATTGGTTCCAAGTTTTCCTCTTTCACCCTACTCCCTTTCCTAGATGGCAAGTAATCCAATATATGTTAAACATGGTAAAAAATAAGTGTAAAGCCAATATAGGCATACATATTAATACAATATATTGCTGCACAAGAAGAATCAGATCAAAAAGGAAAAAAAATGAAAAAAAAAATTCAAGCAAATGACAGCAAAAGAAGTGAAAATGCTATGTTGTGATCTACACTCAGCTTCCATATTCCTCTCTCTACTAGGTGGTTTTCATCATCGCAAGATTATTGGAACTTGCCTGAATTGTCTCATTGTTGAAAAGATCCATGTCCATCAGAATTGATCATCGTATAATCTTGCCATTGCCATGTGCAATAATCTCTTGATTCTACTCATTTTACTTAGCATCAGTTCATATAAGTCTTCCCAGGCCTTTCTGAAATCATTCTGCTGATCATTTCTTATAGAACAATAATATTCCATAACATCCATATACCATAACTTAGTTATCCATTCTCCAGCTGATGGGCATCCACTCAGTTTCTAGTTTTTTGCCACTACAAAAAGGCTGCCACAAACATTTTTGCACATGTCTTCTCCCTTCTTCACCATTGCTTCCAGTACAACTCTTTGCATTTCCCCCCTCCAAATGAATTATCTAACTAAATTAATTGAATGATTTTTTCATTTATGTTGTATTTTTTCAGACTCCCCATGAGCATTGTAGCTTATTTAAATGTTTTAATTCTATAAAAAGTATATTATGTTTGTATTTATGTAAGTCCTGTTTGTTTATTTGTGGATAAACTCACACATTTTAATAGTGGTTTTTTGAGTGGAATTTTTCCTGCTATCTATTCTTGGGGTTTATTAGTTATATACAGAAATACTCCTGGAATATGGCTTTATTTCTGTCTTGTAGTTTAAGATTTTAGGGTTGCATAAATCATACCATCTGCAAAAAGTGATCCTTTTGTTTCTTTATAGCCTATACTTATTTTGAAAAGGAGTTCTGGCTACTCTATTTATAGTTAAGTCATGAGAGTATATAGCACAAATGTTATGTTTGGATGCATCTGTAAAGATAGTTGGTCCTTTAAGAGGAACCTTAGAAACATTTTCTTCAAAAATTCATTGCCAATTATGTAATAGTTGGGTTATCTTTAATGGAGGCCCATGCATAAAATTTAGAGCCATGGCCAATAAAATTTGCCACTCTGGAAAGTTCACAGCACACATTAACTTGTGCATTGGTATAAAAGGTCTTGTCAGGTCTTATCCCAGATAATTGTATTGCTCGCTTAATGGCCTTTAATAAAATTCTAAGACACAAGTACTGGGTAAGGAGTAAGGCTTTGGTCTGGTTGTGCTGGGAGGTTCACCCACTCTATCACTCTGTCTCTTTGATGAAGGACTGCTGTGGGTGCCTCTTGTGTAGCAAAAACTGATATCTCCAAGGGTTTTTGAGTAACTCTTTCAACCACATTGAATAAGGCCAGTTCAACTTCTCTCAAAGCCTCTTGAGCTTCTATTTTTTTAAGTTGATGTGGTAAGTTTAAAGCACTGTCTCCCCTTAAAATGTCATATAATGATTGAAATTGATAGGTAGTTAAGCATAACCCTGGACTCATCCATTGGCTATATCCTATCAATTTCTGAAAGTCATTTAAGGTGTTTAGCTTTCCTTCTTAAGGAAAGTTTTTATACTGTAAGCAGCTTAGGATATACTTTATATCCTAAATATTGGAAAGGAGCAAGTTTTTGAATTTTTTTCTGGAGCTATATGTGATTTGTAGCTCCTTTGTGTTTCTATGGTCTTTTATAAACATGCTAATAACATTTGCTCTTCAGGTACACATCCTAAGGTATCATCCATGTAATGTAATAACATAACTTTTGGAAATACTTTTCTTATTGGAATAGGAGCAGCAGCCACATACATTTAACATAGAGTAGGGCTATTTTTCATTTTCTGTGGCAAAACTGTCCATTCATATCTTTTATAAGGCTCAGCTAAGTAAACGCTGGGCACTGAAAAGGCAAATCTTTTCATGCCCTCCTTATATAGAGGGATAGAATAGAAACAATCCTTAATGTCTATAACCCAAAGAGGCCATTCTCTAGGCAATTGAATAGCAGATGGAAGTCCAGGCGAAAGATTTCCCATAGTTTCCATTTATTCATTTACTTTTCTTAAATCAATCAACATCCTCCATTTTCCAGATTTCTTTTTCACAACAAATACAGGGGGATTCCAAGGACTTAGAGAAGGTTGTAAAAGTGTGACCAAGTGTCCTTGGTCAAGTTGATCCTGTACTATATCTAATAAGGCCTGAATTTTATCACTTGCTAAGGGCCACTGTTCTACCCACACTGGTATATTTTCCATTGAATGGGAACCGATAAGAGTGTAGCACTGCCAAAAAAAAGCCAAAGTACTCAATTGTAATCCTAACTGTTGTAAGATACCTCTTCCTCATAGATTGATGAGGATTTTATTTACTATAAAAAGAGTAAAAACTACTGTTTCACCTCAAATATCCATCTCAAAGGGGTAGCACTAACTTCAGCTGCTATTAATCCTCCTATGCCAGATATGTAGGTGTCTGCCTTAATCTTTGACCAATGACTGGGCCAGCTGGCATCTCTAATGACTGTAAGATCTGCACCCATGTCTACCAATCCTTCCAATGGAATGTCATTTACATAGATAGTGAGTACAGTATAGTCAGCTGTCACAGCTGCAGTCCAGAATATTCCTGGATTCTGTTATTGGGAGTCAAAATCTGGATAAATATCACCAAATTGCCTATTAGGAGTGTGTATCAGTAAACCTGATGCTATTACTTCTCCTGGTTGATAAGTCACACATTGTTTACCTGTGTTAGTGACTGGGATATTAGCTACACATTCTCTAGTTTTCCACATCAGTGTATGGATGGACACTGTTTTGTAAGCACTCTCAGGAAGTGAAATAGTCAGGCCTACTGTGCCTGTAGGCAAAGGATCCATAGGCCGGAGAGGGACAGACTTCACCTCTCCAGGGGATATCTCAGTTGTCCCAGCTGTATACAACTGTATTCTCCCCAATTGTAATCCCTTTCTCCTATCAGGTTTCTTCCTGGCTGATTGATTATGTAATCCCTTTCTCCCATCAGATTGGTTCTCAGATGACTGATCATATCTAAGTACTAAACTTCTAAAAACTCCCTGGGTGTAACATTGGCTACCATCATGCCTCAAGTGTTTTTTGCCTAGGGCCTTGGAGCTGAACCCAACTTCCCATTTCCCTAATGCACAATGGAAGCCTTTGTTGCACTTTGGACAAGGGGTTTGGGGTCTCGTTCTGCTACCCTATTTTTTCACTCTATCTTTATGCCAACATTGAGCTTTCAAACATTGGCGAGTCTCTCTGGAAGTCCCTTGCCAAAAATATCCTGTCTTCCCATGTTCAGATCTTGGGAAGTCTGTATCATAGCCTGGGTATAAAAGGTATTTGTGCCTGCTATAGCTCAGTGTCTTATGAACTCCTCTAAAGGAGCATCCTTGTATAGTCCTAGTATAATTCTTCTACTAACTTCATTAGCATTTTCTCTAGCAAGTTGCTACATTCTGTCTGCAGAAGCCCCATGAAATCAGCAATGGGTTCATTTGGACCTCGCATTATTTTCATGAAGGCTTCTCCTCTATCTTGTTTTCCTGGGAGGGTGCCCCATGCTTTGATAGCAGCAGAAGCAATTTGTTCATATGCTGCTATAGGGTAATTAATCTGTGTTTAACTGCCTACATAAGGACCTAAACCTGCTAGTTGGTCAAAAGTGACTGGTATATTAACTCTAGGTTGCCTATTTCATTGGACTTGTATTCTAGAGAGCTCACTCTACACTACAAAGCCACAACTTTTGCCTAGGTTCTAAACATGTCCTTGCTATAGATTTCCAATCTCTAGGGGTTAAAATTTCATAAACCACATTCCCTAATATCATCTTAACATAAGATGATATAGACCCATAAAGCGTGCAACCCTTTTTCAGATCTTTGATAATTTCTAGATTAAAAGGAGTATATCTTCTTCTTTCTTGACCTGAAGAGTCAAACTCTTCAAACACAGAATATGCTTCTATTCTCAAATCAGATGTATCCTGTCCTTCCTCTTTAGCTTTAACTAGTACCTTTTATAATCATGACATAGGGGATGGACAAATCTGCTTCATGGGTGGTTCTGATGGTTTCACTGTTCCTCCCATTCCTCCTCCTCTCTCCACTCATGAAGGTGAAATTGAGGGAAGAGGGTCAGAAGATGGGGAATGTCCTAAGGGCACTTGTGCAGGAATAGGCAGAAGTGAAACTGAGCTGTGAAAGTCAGAAGCACCACATCCCTTAAATTCCACATGTCTGGCTCTAATTTTTCTTCCTTAGACATGCCCTCTCATATATTAAAAAACCCAGTGATCTGGCTCTTTGTTAGCAACAAACCTTGCTTCTCTACTAACCTAACTATGCATGCTACACACTCCCCTCAGGGTGAAGCTCTTTTCTTAGTATTTGCCCTATTTCAACTAAAAATTGAAAGTGATTAGTTTAGCCCTTACCAAAGTTTCCTGCTTGTCACCTTATTTCTAGATCTAGAACTTCTCTATTGAGCTTATGATCGTGTCAGTCAAAGTGCTGAGTGTAGGTCCTTACATCTAGGGCCCAAGTTTAGTGCCCCATGTTTGAAAGCCAAAATGTAATGTCCAGACTAGCTTTCTGGAGGATCTCTGGATAGGCCTAAGTCTTAGGTAGAGAGGTGATAAAGGCAGGAGAGCCACCACAAAGGTGGTCAAAGATGGAGTCTGGAGTCTCTTTATTTCAAGTCATCTCAGCCATTAGTATGATTGCATCACTACAGCACACTGAGCATGTGCCAGCTGTAGCCATTATATCACCATATCACACTAAGTATATGCTAACTAGAGTGATAACATCATTTCATCACACAAAGTATATGTGAACTAGAGATCCATTATCTCATCAATTACACCGAGTAAGCACTCTGCAGTAAGTATCCTTGCTTCAAGTATACCTTTCCCAGAGTTATACACTATCTGAGGTCCTCTATACTATCCTTATTGGAAATACCTCTAATTTATCCCATTTACATTCCATGTCTTGGCTTTAGATAGAAAACATTGACCACATTAAGGGAAGTTTAATTTCTTCATCTACTTTTTAGCATTGCTTTTAATAGACATGGATGTCTAATTTTTGTCAAAAGATCTTTCTGCATCTTTTGCCATGATGTGATTTTTATAGTTTGGTCTGTTATGTTTATAATTTTTCTAATATTAATCCAAATCTCTATTTCAGAATAGTTATACAATAATAATTTTTGATATGTTGTTGTACCCTCATTGACAATATTTTAATTTTTTCTATTGATATTAATTAGGGATATTAGTCAATTATTTTCTTTTTCTAGAAATAAGGGAGAAACATTTACTCTTATTAACTTTTATCTTTTATGCAATGGTTCTTTATCATATGTAAGTTTATTTTGCATTGTAATTTAATTTTTATGCATTTATTTTTAAAATTTCTTAATGTATTATTATGTGGTCAGATTGTATAAAGATGCTATACATAGTTCAGACAGATGCATATGGTTTTCTTTTCTTTATCTGCAATTGTTAACAAACTATTATTTTCTAAATTTCTAAATTCCCTACTAAAAGTTATAAAATATTACTCAAGTCTTTAACTTGTTATTTGTTGTTAGATATATCTAGGTCTGGATATTGAGGTACTCAATAGTTATTGTTTTACTGTCTATTATAGGTGTGTACCATAACACCTGGCTGAAGAGACAAGATGATCCTATGATATAGAATGTGAGCTAGATTTTAACTTGGTTAGGTTAAAATCTGCATCATTAAAAATAATGATAATAATAGAAATAATATTTATTGAGTACTTTAAAGTTTGCAAAGCACATCACATATATTATCTCATTTGAGAAAACTATTAAATTGATGAGATCACATAATTGTTTGTGGAGTTTGAAATTATTCAAAGAATTGCCTAGTTTAAAAGTATAATACAACCTCTCCTCTTTTCCTGTTTACTTCTGGACTCAGACCATGGTCCTTTTGTAGGTTTTAAAAAATTATTTGGTCATTCAGTAGCATCTATTATGTATTCCGACTTTATACAAGGCATTATGTAAATCACCATGAATGCAAAGTCCAAAATCACAATATTTTCTGTCTACAAGAATCCGTCACTCTATGAAAGTTGTTTTCTGTCTATTCAAGATATAAGTTCTGATGAATTAACATAATGAATAGCCCAATGAATGCTATAATCTAGATAAATAAGCATTCACTATCTTTGATTTTTTTCCTATGTGATTAAATTTAATAAACATCTTAATAAACATCCATTGGCACTACATTGTGCTAAATGCTGTAGTTACAAAGACAAAAACCCAGATGTATTTCTTCTCTCAAAAAATTTCCACTTTATCAGGAGCATGCAACATACATAAGAGTTTGAGGAGAAAAATCCAATAACTAGAGGTTCAGAAAAGACTATTGGATTGAGCTGCATTTAGGGATGGCTTCCAGGGAATACAGAAGACAGAAATAAAAAAGAATTACATTTCAGGCATGGAGAAATAATCCATGCAAGAAACATAGATATAATATGGGACATTGGAAACTTAAGAAAAAAATACAATAAATGTGAACCTCAAAAACTATCCAGATAAAACTTCAAGTTTTTCATTCACTGCTTGTTTCCTACATACTTCAGCAATCCTTCCAATAACATGGGGTTTCAGGTTTCCAAAAGCAAGCACATCTTTAAAGCATCTATCTTGCCCCATCCTTCATTATTATAGCGACTGATCGGTCTAGTATAGTCTGTTTCTGAAGAGATAATTTTTTAGCTTCTACAGATACAACAAAAGTGGTATATTAGGAAGATTTATTTGGTATCAATGTGCAGAATTTAGACAAAGAATGCCATGGGCAGAGATAACAGTTCATTTTGATCCAATTCCACTCAAGAAATCCTTATTAATATTCTCTTTTGGTCCTGTGTTCTATTAGATCTCTTTTTGTGTGGTCATGCAATACTAAGAATCCTCGTTAGTATTTTGGGACCTGATGCAGCTATCTTCATTGTCTATAAGCAATTTATGTTCCATTAGAATGCTTAATAGTTGAAGAAGACATTCGTTTGATACTGTGAAGACTTTTGGTTAACATGTATTTCCATGTTTTTTCCCTACCTTTTCTATCTACTCATCTATCTATTTAGTTAATGAAAGAATTATACCTAAAAATAATTTCATAATATTAACCTATGCAGAGAAGATACTTCTTTTGGAGAAAAATCTTTAGAACTGGTTTTCGGTACACTGCATTTTGTATTTATTTTTGTAATTCATAGACAATAAACTCAATAAAATTTTAATTTTCCCTATACATCTGAGCTGATTTTGTAACTGTAACAATATACTGTTCTTTAGAACATCATTTGTAAAACTCTTGCTATTTTGATATGTTCAGCTTGCTTCTGGAAGTGACCTTCCTCATAAAGATTTTGAGAATACGCCCATATATAGGAGTTGCTTCTCAGTCATTTTTTAAAAAGGAATCACACCATTCATGATTTTCTCAATTTTTTATAGGTCTTCTTACAAACACATTTTGAAAATTAATTTCTCACAAGAGATAGAACCAAGTGACTCTAGCATCATAAGTCATTAGCATGTTAGCTAATTAAATTGTTTTATGCATAATATGCATTGTTTATTATGTTTAATTAAAATATATTATGAAGTACATTAGTTAAATATATTTCAAATTCTTTATTAGCAGGACCAATTATTTTACAAGCATTATTAAACTCCTGTTATGTGCCAGGTATTATATCAAGTTTTGGAGATATAAATAAAGGAAAAAAAAATGCAATACTGCTTTCAAGGAGCTTTTAGTCAAATGGAAGAGACAGCATGCAAACAGCTATGTCCAAACAAGATATATGAAGAATAAATTAGGTATAATCAATAAGGAAAAGGCATTACCATTAAAGGGGATTGGGGAGATGGTTTGTTGAATCTTTGTAATGCTTCACAGTATACAAATTTGATAATGTACCCTTGTTAAAAAATTCTGGACTCACAAACCTTGGTGGCCAACCCAGAGGGATAATTTTCTCTTTTTGGACATGTTTTTATCATAAAATACCAAGAAAATCTGAATAAAATTTAGGTCTTGTCCAGGTCTTCTCCAAAGTGACCAATAGGAGTCAGGAATACTCATCTTTCTGAATTCACATCTAGCCTTATATACCTATTAGCTGTATGACTCTGGGCAAGTCACTTAACCCCATTTACCTCTCTCTCTCACACACACATACACACACACACAAACTCACAAACACACATATACACACATATATATGTACATATTCTTTATATATAAAAAGAGCTAGAGAATGAAATGGCAAATCACTTCACTATCTTTTCCAAGAAAACCTCAAATGGGGAGGCTGAGAGTGAATGTGATTGAAAAACAACTTAACAATAACACTTTTACATAGTTACTCAATGCTATGATATGAATATCAATTATAGGACAGCCTTTGTTCCACCTATCACAGAAAAGGCATAAGGTTTAAGGGCTATCAAAAATTCTTAAATATTCAAAGAGCACTCAAATAAACTATGAGGTTCATTAGACTCCTTTTGGAAGATTAACATACCATGGTATGTTACTGAACAAAAGTAATCTTTTATATCAGATCTATGCAATCTGAAAGCACATAACAATAAACATAACAATAAATAGCATAGGGATAAATCCTATCTCTTGCTGTGCTTTGATATGATTTTTAATATATCCTCCATTTAATTTATCCTCTATCAGAAGTCCTTTTTCTTCTCCACAGAAAACACGTAGTTTCATAGATGCCTGGCTCTCAAATATAGGAATTGTGAATCTTTTTAGAAATCTTAGAAACAGGGGGCAGCTAGGTGGAGCAGTAGTTAGAGCACCAGCCCTGAATTCAGGAGGACCAGAGTTCAAATCTGGCCTTAGACACTTAACACTTTCTAGCTGTGTGACCCTGGGCAAATCTTTTTTTTTTTTTTTTTTTTAATTTTTTTTTATTTTTGTATTCATTTTTCCAAATTACCCCCCTCCCTCTATTCCCTCCCCCCGATGACAGGCAATCCCATACATTTTACATGTGTTACAATATAGTCTAGGTACAATACATGTGTGTGAATATCATTTTCTTGTTGCACAATAAACATTAGAATCCGAAGGTACATGCAACCTGGGCAGACAGATATTAGTGCTAACAATTTACATTCACTTCCCAGTGTTTCTTCTCTGGATGTAGCTACCTCTGTCCATCATTGATCAACTGGAAGTGAGTTGGATCTTCTTTATGTTGAAGATTTCCACTTCCATCAGAGTACATCCTCATACAGTATTGTTGTTGAAGTGTACAGTGATCTTCTGGTTCTGCTCATTTCACTCAGCATCAGTTGATTTAAGTCTCTCCAGGCCTCTCTGTATTCCTCCTGCTGGTCATTTCTTACAGAACAATAATATTCCATAACCTTCATATACCACAATTTACCCAACCATTCTCCAACTGATGGACATCCATTCATCTTCCAGTTTCTAGCTACAACAAAAAGAGCTGCCACAAACATTTTGGCACATATATGTCTCTTTCCGCTCTTTAGTATTTCTTTGGGATATAATCCCAGTAGTAGCGCTGCTGGGTCAAAGGGTATGCACAGTTTGATAACTTTTTGGGCATAATTCCAGATTGCTCTCCAGAATGGCTGGATTCTTTCGCAACTCCACCAGCAATGTATTAGTGTCCCAATTTCCCCACATCCCCTCCAACATTTATCATTATTTGTTCCTGTCATCTTAGCCAATCTGACAGGTGTGTAATGGTATCTCAGAGTGGTCTTAATTTGCATTTCTCTGATCAGTAGTGATTTGGAACACTCTTTCATGTGAGTGGATATAGTTTCAATTTCTCCCTCTGAGAATTGTCTGTTCATATCCCTTGACCATTTATCAATTGGAGAATGGTTCGGTTTCTTATAAATTAGGGTCAGTTCTCTATATATTTTGGATATGAGACCTTTGTCAGAACCTTTGTTTTTAAAAATATTTTCCCAATTTGTTACTTCCCTTCTAATCTTGTTTGCATTAGTATTATTTGTACAGAAACTTTTTAGTTTGATGTAATCAAAATCTTCTATTTTGTGATCAATAATGATCTCTAGTTCTCCTCTGGTCATAAATTCCTTCCTCCTCCACAAGTCTGAGAGGTAGATTATCCTCTGTTCCTCTAATCTATTTATTATCTCCCTCTTTATGCCTAAATCATGGACCCATTTTGATCTTATCTTGGTATATGGTGTTAAGTGTGGATCCATATCTAATTTCTGCCATACTAATTTCCAGTTTTCCCAACAGTTTTTTCCGAATAATGAATTTTTATCCCTAATGTTGGAATCTTTGGGTTTGTCAAAGATTAGATTGCTATAGATGTACCCTTTTTTGTCCTCTGTATCTAATCTGTTCCACTGATCTATCGGTCTATTTCTTAGCCAATACCAAATGGTTTTGGTGACTGCTGCTATATAATATAGCTTTAGATCAGGTACACTTAGACCACCTTCCTCTGAGTTTTTTTTCATTAGTTCCCTTGCAATTCTCGACCTTTTATTCTTCCATATGAATTTTGTTGTTATTTTTTCTAGGTCATTGACATAGTTTCTTGGGAGTCTGATTGGTATAGCACTAAATAAATAGATTAGTTTGGGGAGTATTGTCATCTTTATTATATTCGCTCGGCCTATCCAAGAGCACTGAATGTCTTTCCAATTATTTAAATCTGATTTTATTTTTGTGGCACGTGTTTTGTAATTTTTCTCATATAATTCCTGACTTTTCTTTGGTAGATGGATTCCCAAATATTTTATACTCTCAACATTTGTTTGGAATGGAATTTCTCTTTGTATCTCTTGCTGTTGCATTTTGTTAGTGATATATAAAAATGCCGAGGATTTATGTGGATTTATTTTGTATCCTGCCACTTTGCTGAAATTTTGAATTATTTCTAGTAGCTTTTTAGCAGAGTCTTTGGGGTTCTCTAAGTATACCATCATGTCATCTGCAAAAAGTGATAGTTTAATTTCCTCATTTCCTACTCTAATTCCTTGAATCTCTTTCTCGGCTCTTATTGCCGAGGCTAGCGTTTCTAGTACTATATTGAATAGTAATGGTGATAGTGGGCAACCTTGTTTCACTCCTGATCTTACTGGGAAAGGTTGCAGTTTATTTCTATTGCATATTATGCTTACTGAAGGTCTTAAATATATGCTCCTGATTATTCTAAGGAATAATCCATTTATTCCTATACTCTCAAGAGTTTTTAGTAGGAATGGATGTTGGATTTTGTCAAATGCTTTTTCTGCATCTATTGAGATGATCATATGGTTCTTATTAATTTGATTATTAATATGGTCAATTATATTAATAGTTTTCCTAATATTAAATCAGCCCTGCATTCCTGGAATAAATCCTACTTGATCATAGTGTATTATCTTGGAGATGATTTTCTGAAGTCTTTTTGCTAATATCTTATTTAAGATTTTAGCATCAATATTCATTAAGGAGATTGGTCTATAATTTTCTTTCTCAGTTTTCGATCTACCAGGTTTAGGTATCAGTACCATGTCTGTGTCATAAAAGGAGTTTGGTAGGACTCCTTCATCCCCTATTTTTTCAAATAATTTATATAACATTGGGGCTAATTGTTCTTTAAATGTTTGGTAGAATTCACATGTGAATCCATCTGGCCCTGGGGATTTTTTCCTGGGGAGTTGATTAATAGCTTGTTCTATTTCTTTTTTTGAAATGGGACTATTTAAGCAATTTATCTCCTCCTCTGTTAATCTAGGGAGCCTATATTTTTGGAGGAAGTCATCCATTTCACTTAAGTTATCAAATTTATTGGCATAAAGTTGGGCAAAGTAACTCCTTATTATTTCTCTAATTTCCTCTTCATTGGTGGAAAGATCCCCCTTTTCATTTGTAAGACTATCAATTTGATTTTCCTCTTTCTTTTTTTTGATCAAATTTACCAAAGGTTTATCTATTTTATTGGCTTTTTCATAAAACCAACTCTTGGTTTTATTTATTAATTCAATAGTTTTTTTACTTTCAATTTTATTCTCCTTTTAATTTTTGTATTTCAAGTTTAATTTTTGGTTGGGGGTTTATAATTTGGTCTTTTTCTAGCCTTTTAAGTTGTAAGCCCAATTCGTTAATCTTCTCTTTCTCAATTTTCTTCAAATAAGCCTCTAAAGATATAAAATTTCCCCTTATTACTGCTTTAGCTGCATCCCAAAGATTTTGATATGATGTCTCATCATTGTCATTATCTTGGGTGAAATTGTTAATTGTTTCTATAATTTGCTCTTTCACCCAGTCATTCTTTAAGATGAGATTATTCAGTTTCCAATTACTTTTTGGTCTATTTACCCCTAACTTTTTACTGAATGTAGCTTTTATTGCATTGTGATCTGAGAAGGAGGCATTTATTATTTCTGCCTTCCTACATTTAATTTTGAGATCTTTATGTCCTAATATATGGTCAATTTTTGTATAGGATCCATGAACTGCTGAGAAGAAAGTATATTCCTTTCTATTGCCATTCAGTTTTCTCCAAAGGTCTATCATACCTAGTTTTTCTAATATTCTATTTACTTTTTTAATTTCTTTCTTGTTTGTTTTGTGGTTTGATTTGTCTAAATCTGAGAGTGCAAGGTTGAGATCTCCCACTATTATAGTTTTACTGTCTATTTCTTCTTGCAGTTCTCTTAACTTTTCCTTTAGAAAGTTAGATGCTATACCACTTGGTGCATATATGTTTAGTATTGATATGGCTTCATTATTTATGCTACCTTTCAGCAGGATATAGTTTCCTTCCTTATCTTTTTTAAGGAGATCTACTTCTGCTTTTGCTTGATCTGAGATAAGGATAGCTACCCCTGCTTTTTTGGCTTTACCTGAAGCATAATAGGCTCTGTTCCAACCTTTTACCTTTATTCTGTATGTATCTCCCTGCTTTAAGTGTGTTTCCTGTAGGCAACATATCGTAGGGTTCTGCTTTTTGATCCAATCTGCTATCCGTCTCCGTTTGATGGGATCGTTCATCCCATTTACATTTACAGTTAAAATTACTAATTCTGTATTTCCTGCCATCGTATTATCCCCAGATTATGCTTTTTTCCCTTGACCCCCCTGATCCCCCTCCCCGATATTTAATTTACAGAGCCCCCTTGTGACGCGCAACCCTCCCTCTTTTTTTTTTTTTTTTAGGATCCCTCCCCCCTCCCTCCAAGTCCCTTCACTTATTCTCCTTTTCCTTTTCCCTTTTCCTCTCCCCCCTTTTAATGAGGTGAGAGAAAATTCTCTGAAAAACAAATATGTTAATTATTTACTCTTTGAGCCTCTCCTGATGAGAGTAAGATTCACACAATGATTCTCCCCCTCACTAAGTTCCCTCAGATATGGTGTATTTTCTATGCCTCTTCCTGGGATGTAGTTTCCCTCTTTTTATCACTCCTTCCCCTTTTTCTGAACCGACCTCCTTGACCCTGGGCAAATCTTGACCCCAGCCTCAGGAAAAAAAAAAAAAAAAAGAAATCTTATTAACTCTCAAAATCAAGGCTGGTAGAGTTTGCTCTTAAATACTGTTTACCATGTTCTTCAGTTATAAGCTTCCGTTTTCTGTTATTTAACAGAGGTGTGGAATGGGATAGGAAAAACACTTCCTTCCTCCCTTTCCCCAACTTGCTGAATTCCTATGTGGAAGTCTAATAGAGAAAACATGGGATAAGAAAAACTGGGCAAAAAAAAATCATTTCATAGCTCACTTTTGGAGGTTGGGAGGAGGAAGCAGCTCTTCTGAAAAGAAGTCTTTATCGCTTGGCTCAAGCACCATTCATCTTAGAGATATCCATCATCACTATGGATCAATCAGTTTTCTGTGTCATTTCAGAAAGGCAAGAACTCATAAGCATTTGCATGGGAGATACCCTTACAACAAAACTCCATGCCCTATAACCTCATCAAGCTGAGTGAAGGACTCTCCAAATTGATCAAAAGCTCCTTTAACCACTTCCCTAAATGTAGTAATTATGATCCAGAACATTACTTGTTAGAATATCTATCAGTAAAAAATTAAATGCCAAAGGATTAAAAAAGGAAAGCCATGTCATTCCTCTTCAAAGTTATATAGTAAGTCACATAAAGTCACTGTAAGTGGAAGCTTGACTTTTTTGTTTATTTTTAAGTGGTAGTAACATTTGCAAAATGCATTTGTTGAAAACCAACAGACAGAAGGGTAAATGATTAATCTTTTTGTTAAATTAGGAAAGCAGAAAGCAATGATCCAGTGAATCCTTTGCAGGAAAATAGCATCAGGCAACAACAGAGTAACACAATGGCTCTTTATTTCATCAGTATTTCACATTGTATTGGCAACTGACGGTGATGGAGTCACATTAACACTGAGCATGTATTGAGTTGTGGAGTCAAAGGAATTAAATTTTTTTTTTCATGCATTATCCTGCAACTGCCAGCCTGCCAAAGGAAGATAAAAAGCCATTAACAATGGGAGATGGTGGAGGAAATATTTCCTTGGGACATTCAAAATTTCTTCATTTGGGTATTTTCATAGTTGTAAAATAATTGAGAACATTTGGAGCTAACTAAACTGCGAGTTTTGTTTTTAATCTTTCTATAGTATTCCCATAAGAACTCATATTGAATCAGAATTTTAAAAAATACTTTCAAAAACTTTCTTCTTTAACGAAATTATCAACCTTGATAGAGAAATGTAAACAGTGAGGTCCTCTTGGGACATGTCTCATTAACAAAGGACCTGAAAGAAGGAATTTATAGTGAAATCTCCAAGTTTGCAGATGGTAGTGTCATACTCTAATGGGTAGCAAGTGCAAAGCTGGAAGAGATCATAAGCGCCTAGATCCTGAACTGAAAGTGACTGAAATCACAAGAGACTATTTTGAGGTCATATGGATGAGGGAAAAAAAAAAAAAAAAAGAAAGGCAGGTGAATGTTAGTGTGGATACGGCAAAGGCAATACATTTAGGGAAAGTTAATCCAAACTAGATTTCATAGGCTCAAAGCTTGTGTTATTAGTTGTAATCTGGAAAAATAACACAGTAGTCATAAATAATAACAAAAATTAACTTCTCTCAACTCTATCCCTGACTCTGGGTTTCAGTCTTTATTCCTTAGTTGCCTTCTCACCCCAGAAAATGCCTCTACACCGGAAGCTCCTTTTTCCTAGTGGCGAATTCTTCCGGAAACTTCCATTTTGAGGAAATATCAAGGTTAGCCATCTTTTACTCTTCTGCAACTCCATTAAGGATTTTCTAGGATCTTACTACCATGCCCTAGCAGCCATCTCATCTTGAAAGATGCTTTCTCCTCTAGAGCCTTCTCCTTCCTGTTAGTGAATTTCTTTAAGAATCTTCATTTTTTGAGGAAAGGCACAGGCCAGCCATTCTTCATTCTTCCTGGCTCCATCCTGACTTTCTGAATTTCTCCACCTTTCCCCTATGCAAGTACCTTCTCCTCATCCCATTGTTTTTCATTTCTCTTCTATACATATTCTCACTCCATTAAAATGTTAAGTTTCCTCAGAGCAGGAATTGTCTTTCTATGTTTTTACATGTATCCTAAGTTCCTAGCACAGTATATAGTAAGTACTTTATGAAAGCTTTTTGCTTGATTTCTATAGCATTTTAAAGGAGATAATTTTATACACACACAAACATCTTTGATCCCATTCAATCCTTACAAAAGCCTGTGAATTCTAGAAAACCATTGATTTAATGTGGTACTCTTCTTTGAAAGGGAAACCCAAGGTCTGGTATCAATAGAGAGCATATTTGTAGGACACAATCAGAGTAAGAGATAAACTATGTGGTGTCTGATGGTTGTCAACAGAACCTCTCTACCATGAAATAGCATCCTGACCCATGTTCTCAGGAAATAAATTGCCACCATTTAAGAGTCATTCTTTGTATTAATTATTGCTGAAATAACCATCCTTATTTAAAATTCAAGTAATCCTGGGAGGAATAAAAATACCATTTTCTGTCTTCACTTGTAATTTAGGTATGGTAGGAATGTCCTGTTTGAGGATCTTTGAGACTTGATTACTAGACAGTGCTAAGCAAAAATGATTAAGGATGTTCTCGCCACAAAGAACTGAAGAACATCAACTGATGTTGGGATTCAGTATCAGAGATATCTAACAACAGGCTGTAAGGATGTAATCATTTAGGGGTGGAATTCTTGTCTTTAGAAATATCTGAAGTCTGATGGACATGGCTCTCTTCAACAATGAGATGATTCAAACCAGTTCCAATTGTTCAGTAATCGAAGAGAGCCATCTACACCCAGAGAGAGAACTATGGGAACTAAGTGTAGATCACAACATAGCATTTTCACTCTTTCTGTTATTGTTTGCTTGCATTTTTGTTTTTCTTCTCAGGGTTTTTTTTTTCTAGATCTGATTTTTCTTGTGCAGCAAGATAATTGTATAAATATGTATACATATATTTTAACATTTTAAACATGTATTGGACTACCTGTCATCTAGGGGAGGGAGTGGGGGAAAGGAGGGGAAAATTTGGAACACAAGGTTTTGTAAGGGGCAATGTTGAAAAAAATTACCCATGCATGTTTTGTAAATAAAAAGCTATTTTAAAAAATTGAAGCAAGAGGAAAAAAAAGAAATATCTGAAGTGACTAAGACAGGCATTCTCTTTTGAAAAAGTTGGGGGTACTATACAAATTACCAAGTAAGAATTCAAGGTGGAAGGAATGTGACAGAGACCCTTTGAACAAAATACACGATGGGAAATTAGTCCCAGAGGAATATTAGAAACAGATGAAGGAATTATGATCACCCAGACTAATTTGATGTTCATGATGAACTACTGAGATACTGGTTCAGGACTCTATGCTAGCCCTGAGTAGAGAGAGGAATAATCTCATAATGGTCTATTACTTTATAAGAGGAGCTTAAGAGATGCTAGATGATGAAATTAGAGGAATACAGAGATATGAGTTGAATTTTTTTTTTACTAATCATTGCAACCTTCATATGAATACTTACTGTGATGAACATATTTCTAAGTTACAGGTAAGCACTGGAAATCTGAAAATAGATACCTAGAAATAAGGGTTGTGCAATGAATAATAGATCCATGATGAAAGCACTTAGGATGTGTGGGAGGCAGCCTTACCTTTTCAAACTTTGCTGTCAAGGGTGATAACCATGTTATCTATGACTTGATTTGATATATTCTTTGGTACTTATCAAGTACAGAAGCCTGAGCTGCACTGTCCCTCATCCTAATCTTTCCTAGAATTTCTTGTGCCCTTATAATAAAGACAGTCATCTGTTGACATTGTACATGAAAGCAGGAAGATATATAAGATTATGTTATCAATGATGATTATTTTACATTATAAAATGTTGGAGAATTAACTAGAATTAATATATCTTAGAATTAATCTATTTTAACTCCTTCATTTTATAGATGTGAGAACTGAGGCCATGGAGAATACTTTTATTTTCTTTAGGCAATATGGTTTGACAGAGCTGAAACTAGAAATTGGTTCTCCAGTGTTCTTTCACCTACTCTGCTGAATCTCTTTTTTGTGCAATCTGACAACACTTTATGATGTTGGAATTATTCTTTAAAATCTCATCTCTCATTCTTACTCCTAATGGACCTCCCTTCATAGCCATTCAATGTCAACAGACTGAGAAGTGAGTGTACTCACTATGGTGGATTTCAAATGAGCAGGTGTGGATGGGTTGCCCCGTCCCACTTAATGTAATGTCCTTATAACTCCCCCCCCACAATAGTATTTTTTCAAATACATGTAAATATAGTTTTCAACATTATTTTTTAAAAAAGATTTTGAATTCCAATTTTTTTCCTCTTTCCTCTCTAAGACAGCAAACAATCTGATATAGGCTATACATGTCCGATCATGTTAAACATATTTCCATATTAGTCATGTTGTAAAAGAAAAACCAGAACAAAAAGGGGAAACCATTAGAAAGAAAAACAAAAAAAAATAAATAAAACCCAGTAAACAATTGGAAATTCAATGCTTTGATATGTATTCAGACTCCAAAGCATTTTCCAACGTGCGTCTTTTGGAATTGTTTTAGATTTAACTCTTCTCAGCAATAACCAATCAGAGTTGACCATTGCACCATGTTGCTTTTATTATGTACAATGTTCTCCTGATTCTGCTATTTTAACAAATATTCTTTGATTATAATAATAGCAGGAAGTGTGCCGCCAGACTAGCTCTCTTTCCACAAGTTCTTTTTAGCTATGAAGGGTGAAATCCTCTGAAATGATTCACTAGAAAAGTTGGATATTTTCATATCACCTACCCCCCAGGATTGTTGTGAGGATCAAATGATATAATAATTGTCAAGCACTTAGCACATTGCCTGTTGAATAGTAAGTGCTATATAAATGTCAACTGCTATTATTATTGTCATATTTTTTCACTTCTAGGTAAGATAATGTGGGAGATTTTTATTACCTTGTCATCAGGTGAGAACCATCTGTAAGCCATTATTCTGAATCACTGAGCAAAATTAGGGTCTTGTGGGAAGGGGGTAGAAGTTTAAAAAAAAAAGTTGGATGTAGACATGAGGGATTGACAGAGTTTACCTTGTCATGATTGGAATAGTAATGATGATTTTTCACCTGCCTTATAAATAACTTTTATGGAAATAAAAATGAGACCAATTTAAAGAGGGCATATGGGTTTACACAAATAGATTCCATGTGACTCAGTGCAAATTGGCTAAGTTAAAATAGTACTGTTAATTTTTCTTTAATGCTATTATTCCTGAAATACCTCCACCACCTGAAGATTTATGCTTAGCTTTTCTCATACTCTATTGATTTGTAATTTTTAAAAATTGCATTGGGTATCTAAATATGCCAGTGATTCCTAATTAACACACACAGTCTACAAGTCCTAGGATCTGTGACAAAAGTGCTGATGGGTTTCATTAGTTGTTCAGTATTATCCTTTCTATGAAGCACGAAGCTAGAAATACCTCCTACACAAAACAAAATGATCTAGAGCAAATAGATAAATTGAGCTCTCTGGCCTGTAAATTTTGAGATGCATATTTCATAATTTTCATTTTGATGAGTGAACACTGGTTGACTTCCTTCTTTGAATCCCTTAAGTGAAAAAAAAGCCAACTGATTTCTTCACACTGCTTTTATTTTTAGAGAATATCATAAAAAAGAAGCAGTAGGATATATTAGAGTTCTGAATTTAGAGAACTCATGTTTTGTGTGCTCTTGGACAAGTCATTTAACACTTTGTATGTCATGATAATAAATGCCTAGGATTTAAGTACTAAATCATAGATTTCAGTCCTGTAATAGAGTAGGTGGATTGTTTCACTTTTTTGTTTTTGGATCCTGATTGCTTAGCATAGTTAAAATATGCCAAGGTATAGTTAATAAATATGTTTCTATCAATTTTATTACATTTGTATTGAGAGTTTCTCATCCATTGAAGAAATCACAGATCATTCTCATGACACAGAAATCAGAGAAAGGGTAATGTTTCTCTGATTTCTGTGTCATGAGAATGATCTGTGATTTAATTATTATTGTTATTACTGGAAAATACCAAAATAATTCATTCAAAGATTCAAACATCTAATAGTGCACACATTAAAAAGTTCTTTAGATTTGGATTTAGAGAGTCTGATTTTGAAACTCCAGCTACTTACTAGTTCTATAACTTTGAGCAAGTTATTTAAATTCCTTGGAACTCAATATCATTACTGTAAAATGAAGGGTATGAATTAGATAAACTCTAAGAAGGTCTGTAAATAAAGTGTTGTATCCTTCTCCCTTCCCCCTACATATGTATACAGGACCTAGTTGTAGAAATGCAGAAATTTAAGTGGATGCCACTGCAAAGCCAGAAAAAAGTAGACATGATTAATTGGGCAATTACATTTCCTCTTATGCATTAGATTGTTGAGTCTTGTGTACTTTATTAACATATTGCCAAAGAAATTTAGCCCTCAATTTAAATAAAGTGGTTACATCTAATTAAGTCATTAGATTTCCTTATGTAGAATATCTTCTATTTGCTTTTGTCACCTGTGTTAGGAATGTGCTAGCTACCAAGTAAAGTCAGCAAAGTAGTTTTCTAGAGGTAATGTAGATTAATGGATAGGTTGTTTGTCTTAAGAGTCAGGTAGACTTGAATTCAAATCCTATCTCAAGCACTGACTAGCTTTGTGACTCTGGGACTTTGTGACTTTTAACCTCTTTTAGCATTAGTCTTCTCACCTGAAACCTCTTATGGGTATAAAGAGCAAAATAAGACAAAATATATTTAAAGTACTTTATAAACTTTAGGAATAAGAATCAGTTATTACAATTGTAGTTTTATTATTTATTATTATTTTATTGAATATTCTTTGGCTAGAAAAGGCAGGAAGCCTATTCAAAATAAATTGAAAGTTTCACAAGAAAGTCTAAAAACCTGATTCCTTAAGCAAATAGGTGAGGCAAGCAGGCAGTTTTCTATAGCAATTAGCTAAGAGCTATCCCAAAGAATTTAAAAGTACTGCCATCAAGGAGTTTATAAACAAGGAAGACATTCTAAAACAGTTATATACAAATAAATATAGAGAAGATAGGAGAAGAGGAAGACTCTGTTAGATGGGGAAGATGTATTCTGATGGAAGTGGATATCTTCAACATAGAGAAGAGCTAATCCAATTCCAATTGATCAATGATGGACAAAATCAGCTACATCCAGAAAAGGAACACTGGGAAATGAGTGTAAACTGTGAGCATTTTTTGTTTTATTCCCCAGATTATTTTTACATTCCGAATCCAATTCTTCTTTTGCAACAACAAGAACAACAAGAACAAGAACAAGAACAACAACAACAACAAAATTTGGTTCTGCACATATATATTGTACCTAGGATATACTATAAGATATTTAATATGTAGATTAGAGGAACAGAGAATAGTCTGCCTCTCAGACCTGTGGAGGAGGAAGGAATTTATGACCAGAGGAGAATTAGAGATCATTATTGATCACAAAATAGAAGATTTTGATTACATCAAACTAAAAAGTTTATGTACAAACAATACTAATGCAAACAAGATTAGAAGGGAAGTAACAAATTGGGAAAATATTTTTAAAAGGAAAGGTTCTGACAAAGGTCTCATTTCCAAAATATATAGAGAACTGACCCTGATTTATAGGAAACCAAACCATTCTCCAATTGATAAATGGTCAAGGGATATGAACAGACAATTCTTAGATGATGAAATTGAAACTATTTCCACTCATATGAAAGAGTGTTCCAAATCACTACTGATCAGAGAAATGCAAATTAAGATAACTCTGAGATACTACTACACACCTGTCAGATTGGCTAAGATGACAGGAACAAATAATGATAAATGTTGGAGGGGATGTGGGAAAACTGGGACACTGATACATTGTTGGTGGAGTTGTGAAAGAATCCAGCCATTCTGGAGAGCAATTTGGAACTATGCCCAAAAAGTTATCAAACTGTGCATACCCTTTGACCCAGCATTGCTATTATTGGGATTATATCCCAAAGAAATACTAAAGAGTGGAAAGGGACCTGTATGTGCCAGAATGTTTGTGGCAGCTCTTTTTGTTGTAGCTAGAAACTGGAAGTTGAATGGATGTCCATCAATTGGAGAATGGTTGGGTAAATTATGGTATATGAAGGTTATGGAATATTATTGCTCTGTAAGAAATGACCAGCAGGAGGAATACAGAGAGGCTTGGAGAGACTTACATCAACTGATGCTGAGTGAAATGAGCAGAACCAGAAGATCACTGTACACTTCAACAACAATACTGTATGAGGATGTATTCTGATGGAAGTGGAAATCTTCAACATAAAGAAGAGCCAACTCACTTCCAGTTGATCAATGATGGACAGAAATAACTACACCCAGAGAAGGAACACTGGGAAGTGAATGTAAATTGTTAGCACTACTGTCTATCTACCCAGGTTACTTATACCTTCGGAAGCTAATACTTAATGTGCAACAAGAAAATGGTATTTACACACATATATTGTATCTAGGTTATATTGTAACACATGTAAAATGTATGGGATTACCTGCCATCGGGGGGAGGGAGTGGAGGGAGGGAGGGGATAATGTGGAAAAATGAATTAAAAAAAAAAGATATTTAATATGTATGGGAATGCCTGCCATCTAGGGGAGGGGGTAGAGGGAAGGAGGGGAAAAATTTGGAACAGAAGAGAGTACAAGAGATAATATTGTAAAAAATTACCTAAACATATGTACTGTCAACAATGTTATAATTATAAAATTAATAAAAAAATAAAAAAAAATTTCCTTTTTGTTTACAAGAAGAAAAGGAACATTGGATTGGGAAGGATTGAACAAAAAACGATCAGGTGGGAGCAGAAGCCTAGGATAAGTGACTTGACACTCCATCTAGGTGGTATTCTCAGTGCATTCAGGTGTTTGTTGTCCAGTCATTTTCAATTTTGTGACCTCATGGTACAAAACACACCAGGCCCTTTTATCTTCTACTATCTGTAGAAGCCTATCCAAGATCACATTTATTGTTTCCATGACACTATCCATTTCATTCTCTGCTGTCCCCTTTTCCTTTTGCATCCAATCCTTTCCATTATCAGGAACTTTTCCAATAAATCTCATCTTATTATGTGGCCAAAGTAGTTGAGCTACAACCACAATGTTGACCTTCTAAAGACCGGCTTGAATTAATTGCTTTAAGTATTGACTGATTTGATCTCTGATGTATAAGGGACTTCTAGAAATCTTCTCTAGCTCCAATTCTGCAGCATTCAGCTTTTCTTATAGTCCAACTGTCACAGTCATACCTTGTTACTAGTAAAGACATAGTTTTAACTATAAGGATATTTATGTCTCTGTTTCTTAGTACATTGTCCAGGTTTACCATTGTTTTCCTTCCAAGGAGCAAACATTTTTTAATTTCATTGCTGCAGGGGCTGTCCTCTCTGATATCTGAGCTGAAGGCTATAAAGTTATCTGGCCTAGAAAACAACTACATCCTACCTGGTACATTGAAAATAATGGCTGGTGTAATTGCTGAGCCACAATTGCAGATCTTTAGAAGATCTTTTTTTTTTTTTTTAAATAGAAAAGCTCCCACAGGCCTGAGAAGAGAAAATATTGCCTCAATTTAAAAAAAAAAATCTGTATTTAACTCAAGAAATTGCAGTCCAGAGAAGTTGGCAATGAAACCCAAAGAGGATGACAAGAATGATGGGAGGACAAAAACATGCTTTTTAAGGATCACCTGAAGGACAGAGGGATGCTTTATGTGCAGTAGAGAACTTAGGGAAATTTTGATGGAAATGGTCAAAGTAATGAAGGACTGTCATGTGGAGAAAAAAAGGATTCAATTTTTTTGTATGTGTATGTGCTTAGTTCCAGAAAGCAAAACAGGCAAAGAAAGAAATTTCAGAAAAACAATTTAGGCCAGTGATCTTGATTTTTTATTCCTAGAAAGATTCTATAAAGAGATGGTATGGAAGCAATCAGAATGAAAAGTGATGATCATTAAAAGCCAGAGTCATTTACACATGAACAGGCAAGGCATTTAGGCAATGTAAGGCCTAATTCCTTTTTTGAAGTAGACTTCTAGATCAATAAAACAGCATAATATTGAATGGACTTTCTTTTTTTATATATTTCTTTTTATCTTTTAAGACTGGATTTCTCCCTCTCTTCCAGACTGGAAATGCAGTCTTGATTTTATTATTGATCATACTGGGAGCTTTAACCTGCTCTATTTCTAGTCCAAATACATTTGTTCCTCTTTAAGCAATATGTACTTTACTCACTCTTGAGCTCTCCATATTAATGTCAACTGTAGCCTGTGTATCTAATTGATATAGCCATTGTAGCTCAGATCTCCCAAACTTAAGAGACCATCCTCTGCTTCTCTCAGCAATTGAGATTATACATGTATACTACCATTCCTGGATGAAGAGACACGATATCACTATGATACAGAGATGTGGACTAGATTCCAGCTTCTTAAACTATGGGTTGCAACTCCATATGGGATCTTGTACTGAATGGGAAAGTTGTGAAATTATGATTTATTATCAGTAAATGTTTGGTTTACATACTTATTTTATATGTTTATATATTTGGGGACATGGAAAAATTTCTTGGGTGAAAAGGGATTTGTAAGTGGAAAATGTTTAAGAACTCCTAAGCTAGATGATAGGACTATCTAGGACAACTAGATACAAGGCTTAGTGACAGATGAATTAAAGTCCATTTGGAGGGATTTTTCTAGAGTAATGTCCAAAGGATCTATCATCAACCCTGTGCTATTTGTAATATAGGATGGGGGAAGTGGTACTAAACAGTCATTCCTGGGGAAAAAATATGAGTATTAGTGCATGGCAAGCTGACAGCCAAAAAGGTTAATGAGAATTTAGATTACATAATAAGCCATGTACAGCACAAAGGAGATATTAGTTCCCACTTTATTCTTCCCCAGTCAGTTTACTTCTACAGTTCTGTATTCAACTTGTAGTTTAAGAAGTGCCCAGAGAAGTTGGGAATGAACCCAAAAGAGAATAGAATAATGGGAGGAGTAAGAAATATGCCATTTAAGGAAAAGGAAAGTATTTTATGTTTGTGTTTATCTCTTATATCCTATCCCTCCTTATTCCTGTATTTTTTACTTCTACCTATTATTTTGCCCTCCTATTACTTATTACTTTGGCTGGAGTAGAAAACATAAGGAAAACTTGATGGAAATGGCCAAGGTAATTAAGGGCTGTCACGTGAAGGGAAAAGAATTAAACTTTTGTGTGTTGTTTTTCCCAGAAAACAAAAGAGGCAAAAGAAAGAAGTTTCAGAAAAACAGATTAATATGAATATTTAAAATGATCATTGGAAACATCTCAAAATTGGAGTATACTCAAAATTGGCTAGGTAGGGCAGTGGCTAGAGTACAAGACTTAGAGTCAGAAAGACTCATCATCATGAGTTCAAATCCAGGCTTAGATCCTTACTAAGTGATTGTTGGCAAAAGCTTTAACCCTGTTTGCCTCAATTCTTCATCTGTAAAATGAACTGGAGAAGGAAGTGGCAAATCCCTCCAGTATCTTTGTCAAGAAAACCCCCCAAAATGGGATCATGAATAGTCAAATGTAACTGAATAGCAGAAACCTTGTAATGTAGTAGGTTCATTTCATTAGAGCCTGATAATCTGAGTCTAGATGTCCAAATCTCAGCAATGATATAGAAGAGAGTCTTGGCCGCATATAAGTTTGACTATTTGGCTTCTTAGATTTCTTTGAACCTTTTTAATTTGCAATTCATAAGTCAGGCAGTCAATAAGACATTTAAACCCTTAATATATTCTAATCTCTGAAGATTCAGAAAGGTAGAAACAGGATTCTTGCCCTCAGGCAGCACATGGAAGAGATAACATAAATAATTAGGAACACAGAACATATACTGAGACTAGATTACTGAAGGTAATCTGAAAGGGCAAAACTGGGGATTAGAAAAGGCCTTCTGAAGAAAATGGGATTTAAGATGCATTTTGCAGAAAACCAGAAAAAACTATGATAGATAGTCTCTCATTTCTTAGCTGGAGCAGTTGAATTCTGATTTTTTAAAATTCTGACTTTAAAAATATCATTTAAAAATGCTCTGACTTTAAAAAAATCATCTAAAATGTTCTTGAAAAATTGATATTTAATTATTTGTTTTGCTAAATCAACATTGCAGAAAAATTATTATGAATTAATAATTGTAACTTTTGTTTTCTGCTATGCACATTTTGCTTTATTCTTTTCCCCTCTCTACTTCCTGAAGGCACCAATTAAGTGTGGATATACATAAAACATGCATACTACAGACACAAACAAATATATATGTATATATATATATGCACATACAATACAAAAATATATATATATATACATACACATCATATATACACATAGATATTTATCATCTTATACCTATGTACAAATATGCAATTCATATGCATCTATGTTAGATTGTCTTTTGCTTCACTATTTGTCTTCTATTTCTCTGCAAGTACATAACATTTTCCTCCATAAGGCTGAGTTTTTCCATATTTTTCTAAATCCAGCAACTCTTTATTTCCTATACCACAGCAGTATCCAACCTTCTAGTTGTCAATTATTTTAAGCTACTAAGTTATTTTAATTAGTCTAAAATAATATTGATTAATATGACTGACATATAGTGTAGTTTCCCTATTTTCTCTTTAATTAAATCAATTTTACTTTTAACTGTCTCAGATTGTGATTATTACTCCTGCTTTTTTTGTAACATAAATTCTATTCTTGATCTTTATTTTGTGTTTGTGTGTATCTTTTATTTCCTATCCCTTCTGATTCCTGTTTTTTACTTCTACCTACTATCTTGCCCTCCTATTACTTAACCTATCCCCTGTCTCTACCACAAGGATTTCTCCCTTATCCTCTTCCCCTGCCTTTTCCCCTTATCCTCTTGTTTCTGTCTAAATTTAGAAGACTTTTATATTCTTCCAGATATGTATGTTTCTTCTTTTTCATATTCCTGTTAATATGCAGGATTTTCTATACCTGACCTATTTTTGTCCTCATTTCTTTAAAAATTTTTTTTCAATAGTATTTTATTTTTTATATACATGTAAAGATTTTGGTAAGACTGCATTCCAAATTTTTCTCCCTCCTTCCTTATCTTTCCCCTCCCCAAGACAAAAAGCAAACTGTTACAGATTATACACATAGAATCAATTTTAACATATTTCCATATGAGTAATGTTATGCAAGGAAAATCAAACTAAAAGAAAAAAATACAAGAAAGAAACAAACAATATGGGGAGAATACAATGCTCTGATCCACATTCAGTGTCTATAGTTTTCTCTCTGGATTTAGATGGCATTTTTTCCCCGAGGCAATTGAGGCAAGTTAAGTAACACATCTAGGAAGTGTTACACATCTAGGAAGTGTTAAGTATCTGAAATCAGATTTAAACTCTGGTTCTCCAGACTTCAGGTCTGGTGTTCTATCCACTGCATCACCTACCTACTCCTTAAATAATATTTTCCATCCCAAATCTATTGGAATTGTGTAATGTTCTTGGTTGATTTTCTGGAGGTCTTGGAGCAGCCTTCATTTCAGTTGAGTAATCACTAGAAGAATAGCTAAGTGTTAAAGTCCAAATCCTTTATTAACTCCTTCACAGTCTAGTTTTCTTGCCTAGGGCCCAGTTATTTTTCTTTACCAGTCTTAGTTTCAGTGGAGAGAGAAGGACAGGCTAGCCACCAGGAGGCTGATGAAGATGGAATGAATCTCTCTGAGTCCGAGGGCTTGTGCTTCAGTCTCCAATCACCACAAAGATGAACAATAGAATGAATTTGTCTCTCAGTCCCATCCTTGATGAGTTTGTCCTAGCTTATATTATGTTCTATTCTAATTATATTGTCAAAGGTGTGACTCTTGTGGAACTATACTAAATACTAAGTACATGTACTGAACTAGAGAACTATTAATCATCATTCTAAACTAGATAACCTTGTCTTTATTAATTCCACTGAGTTAGCACCTTGTTTTAAGTACAGAGTTCTGTCTGGCTCATAACAGAACTGGTCTGAATCACCTCATTTTTGAAGAGCCAGGTCCATCACAGTTGATCATCACATAATCTTGTTACTGTGTACAATATTCTCTTGGTTCTGCTCACTTCATTCAGCATCAGTTCAAGTAAATATGTTTTTTTTTTCTCTGAAATTAGCCTGCTCATCATTTCTTATGAAACAATAATATTTCATTCCATTCAAATACCATAACTTATTCAGTCAGTCCTCAACTGATGGGAATCCATTCAACTTCCAGTTCCTTGCCACTACAAAAAGGGCTGCCACACAAACTTTTACACATGGAGGTCCTTTTTTCTTTTTTATGATCCCATTGGGATACAGACCCAGTAATGAGATTGCTAGATATAAGAGTTTGCACAATTTTAAAGCTCTTTGGGCATAGTTCCAAATTGCTTTCCAGAATGGTTGATCATTTTACAAGTCCACCAACAATGCATTAGTGTCCTAGGTTGCCAAATCTCCTCATTATCTTTTCTTGTCATCTTAACCAAGCTGAGATGTGTAAAGTGGTACTTCAGAGTTGTCTTAATTTGCAATCAATACTATTTAGAGCATATTTTTCATATGATTAGAAAGAGTTTTAATTTCTTTATCTGAAAATTATCTGTTCATAGTCAAACTTTTTATCAATTGGGGAATGACTTGTATTCTTATAAATTTGAATCATTTCTCAACATATTAATTATGAAGCCTTAATCAGAAACATACTGGCTATAAAAATTGTTTCTCAACTTTTTAATTAGAAGATTAGAAATCTTGACAACAACCCCTTGCATTCCTAATATGCTTATTATATCAGCCTTTATATCTAAATCATGAACTCATTTTTACCTTATCTTGGTATATTAGATGTTGGTCAATATGCAGTTTCTGCCACACTATTTTGCAGTAATTACTTTCAAATAGTGAGTTCATAATTCAGAAGCTGGCGTCTTTGGGTTTATCAAATAGTAGATCACTGTAGTCATTGACTATTATGTCTTTTGTACCCAAACTACTCCACTGATCCACCACTCTATTTCTTAGCTAATGCCAAATGATTTTATAGTATAGTTTTAAATCTGGTATGGCTAGGTTACCCTCCTTTGCAATTTTCCCTGTATTTCCCCTTGATATTCTTGATCTTTTGTTCTTCCAGATTATTTCCTTCTTATTCTTTCTAGCTCTATAAAGTAATTTTTGGCAGTTTGATTGGAATGGCACTGAATAAGATTAATTAAGATAGAATTGTAATGTTTATTCTATCAATTCGACCTACTCATGAAATTGATAATTTTCCAATTGTTTAGATCTAAATTGGTTTGTGTGGAAAACATTTTGTAATTGTGTTTGTATAGTTCCTGGCTTTGTTTTGGCAGGTAGACTCCTAGATGTTTTACATCTTCTACAGTTATTTTAAAATGGAATTTCTCTGTCACTTGCTGCTGGGCTTTGCTGGTAAACATATAAAAATTTCAATTATTTCTTTTATTTTTAAAAGGGCTTATTTTATATCCTGCAATTTTACTAAAGTTGCTAATTATTTGTAGTAGTTTTTAAGTTGATTTTCCACTATTCTCTAAACATACTATCCTATCTTCTTCAAAGAGTGATAGTATTATCTTCTCATTACCTACTCTAATTTCTTCAATTTCTTTTTCTTCTCATATTGCTAATGCTAATATTTCTAATGCAATATTGGATAACAGTGATGATCAAGAACATCTTTGTTTCACCCCTAATTTTATTTGGAATGCTTTTAGGTTATCTCCATTACATATAATACTTGCTGATGGTTTTAGATAGAAGATACTTAGCATCTTCAGAAAAAAACTCCATTTAATCCTATGCTCTCTAATGTTTTTATTGGAATCAGTGTTATATTTTATCAAATGCTTTTCCTGCATTTATTGAGATAATCATATGATTTCTGTCAGTTTTATTATTCATATGATCAAATATGCTGATAGTTTTCTTGATATTGAACCAACCCTTCATTCCTGGTAAAAATCTCACTTGATCATAGTATAGTATCCTACCATTAAATTGTTGTACTCTCTTTGCTATATTTAATTTAAAAAGTTTTGCATTAATACTCATTTGGGAGATTGGTCTGTAATTTTCTTTTTCTGTTTGGCTCTTCCTTGTTTAGCTATCAGCACCATATCTGTGTCCTAAAAGGAACTTGATAGAATATCTTCAGTTATTTTCCCAAAAATATTATGTAGTATTGGAATTAATTATTCTTTAAATATTTGGTAGAATTCACTTTTAAATCCATTTGGCCCTGAAATTTTTTTCTTGGGGAGTCATATTGATGGCTTGCTCAATTTCTTTTTTAAAAATGAGACTATTTAAATATTTCTCTATTGTTCATCTGAGCAATCTATAGTTTTGTAAATGTTCATCCACTTCACTTAATTATTGCATTAATTTCCTGTTCATTAGTGGTAAACTTACCCTTTTCATTTTTGATACTGATAATTTGATTTTCTTCTTTCCTCTTTCTAATCAAATTCACCAAATGTTTATCTATTATGGGTTTTCCCCATAAACCAACTCTTAGTTTTGTTTACTAATTCAATAATTTTCTTTCAATTTTATTAATCTCTCCTTTGATTTTCAGAATTTCTAATTTGGTATTTAATTTTTAAAAATTTGTTCTTTTTCTAGCTTTTTTAGTTGCAAATCCAATTCATTGATCTCTTCTTTCTCTATTTTATTTATATAAGCATTTAGATATATAAAATTTCCCTTAAGACCTGCTTTGGCAGTATCTCATAAGTTTTGGTATGTTGCTCCCTAATTAACATCCTCTAGATGAAATTATTTATTGTTTCAATAATTTGTTGTTTGACTCATTCATTTTTAGGATTAGATTATTTAGCTTTCAATTAATTTTGGCCTATTTTTCCATAGCCCTTTATTACATGTAAATTTTATATCATCATGTTCTAAAAAAGGATGCATTTACTATTTCTGCCTTTCTGTATTTGATTGTAAGGTTTTTATGCCCTAACACATAGTCAATTTTTGTGTAGGTACTATGTACTGTTGCGAAAAAGGCATATTCATTTCTATCTCCATTCAATTTTCTTCAAAGTCTATCATATCTAACCTTTCTAAAATTAAATTCACGTTCTAAACTTCTTTCTTTTTAATTTTGTAGTTAGATCTACCTGTTGCTGAGAAAGGGAAGTTGAGATCCCTTACTAGTATAGTTTTGTTGTCTATTTCTTCTTCAACTCCCTTGATTTCTCCTGAGAATTTGGATGCTTAAACCAAAAAAATACAAAACTTTGGTTGTATTTGAATTGAAAAAGGAAATAAAAGACCAAAATCATCAGTATCAAAAATGAAAAGGGTAAACTTCCACAAATGAAAAAGAAATTAAAGCAATAATTAGGAGCTATTTGCATAAGTGTGTGACAGCAAATCCAACAATATAAACAAAATGGATGAAAATTTACAAAAATATAAATTGCTTAGATTAACAGAAGAGGAAAGAGATTACTTAAATCATCTCATTTTAGAAAAAGAAACTGAACAAGGTAATGAACTCCCTAAGAAAAAATCTCCAGGACCAGATGATTCACAACTGAATTTGACCAAACATCTAAATGGCACTTAATTCCAGTACTATGTAAACTATTTGGAAAAATAGATAAAGAAAGAGTCCTGTCGAATTCCTTCTATGACAAAATATGGTATTTGTAGTATTATATCAAGTTTATTTTTTTGATCATAGGTTTCCTTTTCTTAATTTAGTTTTTCTTGTATTTTTCTTTTTTAAAAATAATTTTTTTCCCTCAGTCTCTCTCATTTGGCTTTTAAATTATTTTTGAGTTTTGCAAATTCCTTTTGGGCAGGTGACTTTTTAATGTTACTTTTCAGAGTAGGAGTTCTTCCTTTGCCCACACATTTTTTTTTTTTTTTATATTTTTATGGCTCTTTGTTTGCCCTGAAGTGTTATTTTTGTCTTGTTTGTGGGGAAGATCTAGAGAGCTTGGAATTTTCTGACTTACTCTGCCATCTTCCCAGAATTTTCTCTCAGTAGTAATTCTTATGGTTGCAAACAGTAAAGGATCTATCGTTTCAACATACCCACAATATGTCTATGACACTCCCAACCTATCTGACTTAGTTGAAAAGTCTCAGCAATTGACTAAGAGATTTCATCCTGAGTCAAGTAAGTTTAAAATATCCATTGTGGTATCTGAACCTAGATCTTTCTAGACTAAAATTCTATCCACTATACCCTATGGTGGTTCATTGAACAGAAAGGCAGTTTTATTTTTGAAATTAGGAGAAACTTGTGAGTGAGATAGACAGGTGAAGCTTTCTTAAGAAGTCTATGAGACTAGGCCTAAGTCACATGATCTCTATTCCCAGAGTAAGAAAATTAGGTCTTGAGCCCAGGTTACCGGGAAGTCACATGATCTCTAGGCCTAGAGGTCTCTAAAGGCCAAGACCTTAGGTCAGTGATAGGAAGTGACATGACCCACAGGAAGCAGACAACATTGCTGACCATTGGTCAATAATGGTTTTAGTCTATCCAATGAAAAGGTTTGGGCCTTTTGCTATTTAACCAGTTATTAGGTTGAGCTTCTGACTTGTCAGATTCAGTACATGTTGGGAGCTGAGATGCCTCCTGGCTGTGCTTCGGCCTCTCCCTGCAGGGACTAAATAAATACTTTCTCTTTGTCCCTGAAGATGTCTTTGATCTTTTAATTTGGAAAAGGGGGTCTAGCACCCGTCCCACACACTTGGTAATTAAGTAAGCATTGCTTCCTGAGAGAGAAAATCCATAAAAAAAAAATGCTTTCAGAATAGGAAGTAAGGCTTATAATAGAAAGTCATCTAAATTATTCCTTTGCTATGAATAGGATAGGGCTGCAAGACATAATATCAGGGTGAATACTCAATCTAGAGAAAAGAGTGGCTACATTAAACAGATTATTTATGGCTGACAACTGATGCAAAGGAGATAACATCCTGAGGGCATTTGCATTTCTTTAAACTGTGTTCTAATTGCTATCTTGTACATTAAGATAAATGATTTCATAATCACTATTGTATGTTTGTATGTATGTGTATGTGCATGTGAAATTCTGTCTTAATAGTTATTTTCATAAGAGCACAGATCTAGAGCTAGAAGAGACCACAGGAGTTTTCTAGTCCAGTGCTTTCATTTTACAGATAAGGAAAATGAGACTCAGAGTAGTGAATTATCTTTCTAAATGACCCAGAGGCATTGTTAGAAGTGAGCTTTGAATTTTGATTCAGGAGGAGTTTCTGTTATACATCTCAAACAATGCATGACTTGATAATTCAATGGATCATAGTCATATTGGATTTGTTCATAGCCAGAGCCAAGTACTCAAGAATAACTTTCTCCCTGTTCTAGTGTGAGTATAGACTTGGAGTCAGAAGACCTGAGTTCAAATATTGGCTTTGTATGGAAGATGTAGAATCTCATGAAAACATGGATAAGTCCTTTGATCCAAAATCAGGAAATCTGGATTTGAATTTTGCCATGGATATTTAGCCATGTTACCTAGAGCAAGTATTACAGCCTCTCAGTTTTAATCTTCTCATGTGTAAAATGAGAGCATTGGACCACATTATGTCCAAGATATCTTTTAGACACTGGAGGCAATGGAAATAGGGATATAGGGAGAACTATGCAGAAGAGTTAAAATTCCAGATCACAGTAATCATTAGATAGATAATTAGAAAGAATAAGCTGTTATAGTTTGAGTTGCTTTATCAAATTATACATGCACACACACACACACATATATATATGTATATATATATATATACATATATATATGTTATATGCTATTTCATATCCTATTCAAATGTTTTGTTTCTTTCAGTGCTAGGTAATGCTTGTACTTAGATGTTTAAATAAACATTTAGATTTTTTTAAAGGAAAAATAATGTTTTGTTTTTTTTTTTTAATGGCAGTTAAATTTGCCTATGAGGAATCTGGATGCTCTAATTACAAGGTCAGAAATAAGGCATCTCCATCCCCTACTTGCAACATAGCAAGACTTGAGCAAACAACCATTGGGAAAAAATTAACATCCTATATATAAAACTAAACCCATAAAATGTTGTCAGGTCCAATATAATATGAAGAAGGAGCATGGGATTTACTCATCATCCAATTATTTTCTAATTAAGTAGTAGTAGTTAATTTTTTTTTCCTCTAAAATTTACCAAATAGAATAGTGGTCATTATTTTTCCTCTTTTTAAAAAAAAATTCCTGAATGGTTTTAATTCTTAACCTAAAATAAAATACATGATAAAATTTGTAGAAAGAGTTTAGATTGAAAGATATAAGGTTGTAAGTGGTGATGATAGCATGTGACACTTAGAACATAAGTATTTAATAAATGTTAAATAATTATTATGTTTAATGTGATGAGATCAAAGAATAAGAGGAACACCATGTCTGGGAAATGTTTTCTCAGGTCTTTGATGAAAGAATCAGTAGGAATGGTAACACTGCCATTTGTCAAATATATGTTCTAAGAAGAAAGAGTACAGCTGAACTAATTGCAAAAAAGAATGAAGACATATAGTTCAAATTAAGAAAACTAGAAATATTTTCAAATGTCTTCTGAGTTTAAAAAAAAAAAAGCAAAACAGTTGTTGAGTACCTAATTTTTGTGCAAAATTAGGGTTGTATATTTTACTGAACAATCCAGTCAGAAACACAAAGTACTTATTACAAAAACTTTCCCTCAATATCTTTCCACTCTTTGTTATGATTTCATAGTCCTAATCTTGGAGGAGTTTTTATCAGCTCACTCATCTCTGATGTTCTAGGGGCAGAGACCTGGTATGGTGCAGATTCTCCCAGCAGAGAATCTGTGGTGAGGAAACAGACCAGAAAAGGTCTATTTAAATCAGAACTGGGAGGGAGGCAATGAAGCACAAGCAGTTGACCACAAATGCCAGTATAGATAGTGCAGAGTCCCAGGGCAGAGCCGACTCTGCCTGGTGTGGATTCCTCCAGCATTGCTGACTCCAAGGGGCAGAAAATCCAGGGGAAGGAATAATCTATAGCAGTGTTGGCTTTGGCTGCAAGCTAGTAGATCAGCAGAGAAGTTATAAAACATTCAACACAAACATAAAAAATCAATAGTGAACCCCAAAACGCCAGAATCTCACAGGACCTGGCCACACCCACCCAGCACTGGCCCAGCACAGCTGCGGTGCCTTGGGAAACCTCCCCTCCCTAAAGGCAGACATTAACTTTTTTTTTTTTTTTTAATTAGTAAAAAAGTAAAGAGGACTCTGACAATAGATGAAAGAGAAGAACAGATTTCAAATCCTGAGGAGACTAAAGGCAGATTGTCTCCAGGTGAAGCCCCAAAAGATGATATAACCTGCTCCCTATCACATAAGGCTCCCATAGAAGAAATTTAAAAGGATCTAAAAAGAGAGCTAGAAGAAAAATGAGGAAAGGAAATGAAAAATTTGCAAGAGGGTTTGGAAAAGGCAACACAGAAACTATCTGAACAAAATAAACTACAAAATAGACTTGGTGAAATGAAAAAAGCATGTAATTCATTAAAAGATAGATTTGATAAAATGGAAAAAGAAAGCAACTCCCAGAAAAACCAGAATTTGTGAAATAGAAAAAGAAAATAACTCCTTAAAAAACAGAATTTGTGAAATGGAAAAAAAATCCATAGACAAAACAACTTATTTAAATTCAATTAGACAAATGTAAAAAGAAGCACAAAAAGTAAATGAAAAAAATAATTCACTAAAATTCAGAATTGAACAAATTGAAACAAATGACTCAATGAGACAAGAATGAGTCAAACAAAACAAAACAAAAAAAATGAAAAAATTGAAAAGAATCCAAAATACCTAATTGGAAAAACAACTGACCTGGAAAATAGATCTATTAGAGACAATCTGAGGATTTTTGGACTCCCTGAAATATATGATGAAAAACAGAGCGTAGACACTATCTTTCAGGAAATCATCAAAGAGTACTGCCCAGATATCATAGAATCAGAAGGTAAAATGACCACTGAAAGAATTCACCTACCTCCTACTGAAAGAGACCCCAAAATAAAAACTTCAAGGAATATTGTGGCTAAATTTGAGAACTATCAGACCAAGAAAAAATATTACAAGTAATGAGAAAGAAACAATTCAAATATCAAGGAACTACAATAAGGTTTACTCAGGACCTAGCAGATTCTACTTTAAAGGATTGAAGGGTCTGGAATCTTGTATTCCAAAAGATGAAGGAACTTGGAATGCAGCCAAGAATAAATTACCCTACTAAATTAAGCATTTTCTTTCTGAAAATCACAAAGAGATTAACAAAATAGAAAACAACAAAAAAGAAAGAATAAAACTAGTGTTTTTAAAAATGTTAAACCATTAGTTAATTTGTTCTTTAAAAAAGAGTAGAGAAGAAAATCAAATTTTTAGCCTTAAAATTGAAAAAAAAAAAGAGTTTAAAGCACAATGGAAATAAAATATCCTTTCCAGTTAAATTAGGGGTGATATCAGTATCTATTATTGTTACTTATATTCATTATATTATTATTATTTATATAGAAGTACTGGCTATGGCAATAAAGGAATAAAAATATCTGAGGGAATAAGTTTTTGATAAAGAAGAATAAAAATGATTCATTTTTGTGGATGATATGGTAATGTACTTAAAAATGTTTGAGTCAACTAGAATTAATTGAAACTAACTTCACCATACTTACAAGTTAAAAAAAAAATCTATATAAGCCATTATTATTTCTATATAATACCAATAAAATTCAGCAAGTAGAGAAAAAGAGAAATTCCACTCAAAATAACTGCAGATTATATAAAATACTTGAATATCTACTTACCAAAATAGTGTATACTCAAGAACTATAGAAATAAAACTACAAACCACTGTTTCCCAAAATACTGACAGATCTAAATAACTAAAAAAATAATTTTTTCATTGGTAGGAGTAGTCAATATAAATTCTTAGACATTATCATCAAATTTAATTTATTTAATTCCAAACTTAGTTACCAAGGATCAATTTATAATTAACATTAATTTATAAAAAAAAAAAAAACACAATGAAATTCACACAGACACATGAGGTCAAGAATCTCAAAAGAATTAATAAAAAAATGGAAACAAAAGGAACCTAGCAGTGTCAGAAGACAAACTCAATGTAAAGCAATTATCCTCAGACAATTTTGTACTTGTTAAGAAAAATGAACAGTGGAACAAATCAAGTACCCAATGTATAGAAGGAACTGTATCTAGTACTTTAGTATTCAATAAATCTCAGCTCCTTGGCTACTGAGGTGATCATTCTACATTTGATAAAAACTGCTGGAAGAAATGTATGTAAGTATGGAGGAAATTAGCTGGATCTGTACTTACAATTTATACCAATATTGTTTTAAGAACAACTTTGAATGACGAGGTCATGTAGTTACCAAAATAACTACAAAGAACATATGATGGAAGATGCTATCTGTATCCAAAGAAAAAAACTGATAAATAGAAATATGTATAGAATGGGGGTATGTGTGTATTGGTAGCCATGTATAAGGTAGGGAGAGAGAAGCAAGAAAAAAAATTACATGATAACTTTAATAAAAAGGAATGGCAAGTTGTATATAATAGATTTGCAGTTTCATATACAATCATTTTTTTTTCTTTCTATTCTACTATGTTATGGAATGCTTGTCTTATTTTTTAATTTCAGAATAAAAAAAAGTTCAATGTTTGTTTATTAAAAAGACTTCTGCCATAAACAAATAAGATTAACTTGGAAAAATATTTTACAGAACTAAACAAAGAAGATAAGTTCATGACCAAACAAAGTATAAAATACATTACATTAGAGAAAAGGGATGATTTTTTTAAATAATATTATCCCTTGTATTCATTTTTCCAGATTTTCCTCTCTCTCCCTCTACTCCCTCCCCTAGATGACAGGCAATCCCATACATTTTACATGTGTTACAGCATAACCTAGATACAATACATGTGTGTAAATCCAATTTTCCTGTTGCACATCAAGTATTGAATTTTGAAGGTATAAGTAACCTGGGTAGATAGACAGCAGTGCTACTATTTTACATTCAATTCCCAGTGTTCCTTCTCTGGGTGTAGTTGTTTCTGTCCATCATTGGTCACCTGGAAGTGAGTTGGATCTTCTTTATGTTGAAGATATCCACTTTCATCAGAATACATCTTCATACAGCATTGTTGTTGAAGTGTATAGTGATCTTCTGGTTCTGCTCATTTCACTCAGCATCAGTTCATGCAAGTCTCTCCAAACTCTTCTGAATTCATCCTGCTGGTCATTTCTTACAGAGCAATAATATTCCATAGCCTTCATATACCATAATTTACCCAACCATTCTCCAATTAATGGACATCCATTCATCTTCCAGTTTCTAGCCACTATGAAAAGAGCTGCTACAAACATTTTGGCACACACAGGTCCCTTTCCCCTCGTTAGTATTTCTTTGGCATATAAGCCCAGTAGTAACACTGCTAGATCAAAGAGTATGCAGTTTGATAACTTGTTGGGCATAGTTCCAAATTGCTCTCCAGAATGGCCAGATTCTTTTACAACTCCACCAACAATGTATTAGTGTCCCAGTTTTCCCACATCCCCTCCAATATTTATCATTATTTGTTCCTGTCATCTTAGCCAATCTGACAGGTGTGTAGTGATATCTCAGAGTTGTCTTAATTTGCATTTCTCTGATCAGTAGTCATTTGGAACACTCTTTCATATGAGTGGATAAAGTTTCAATTTCATTATCTGAAAATTGTCTGTTCATATCCTTTGACCATTTATCAATTGGAGAATGATTTGATTTCTTATAAATCAGGATCAATTCTCTATATATTTTGGAAATGAGATGAAAAGGGATGATTTTCATATAAATTATATAATTTATATAATATAACATGTTATATTATATATAATAAATATATAATTATATATAATCCAACATAAATTAAAAAGGGTTTGTATTAACAAATCCAAAAAGATTTGATTAAAAGGGAAACAATCTTTGCAACAGGTTTTTCCATTGAAAGTTTATTTCTGACTTCCAGCCAATGAAGCAATATCAATATTAAACATATATGCACCAAGTGGTGTAGTATCTAAATTCTTAAAAGAGAAATTAAGAGAGCTGCAAGAAGAAATACACAGCAAAATTATAATAGTGGGTGATCTCAACCTTGCACTCTCAGAATTAGATAAATCAAACCATAAAATAAATAAGAAAGAAATCAAAGAGGTAAATGGAATGCTAGAAAAGTTAGATATGATAGATCTTTGGAGAAAACTAAATGGAGACAGAAAGGAGTACACTTTCTTCTCAGCAATTCATGGAATCTATACAAAAATTGACCATATATTAGGACATAAAAACCTCAAATTCAAATGCAGAAAGGCTGAGACAGTAAATTCATCCTTTTCAGACCACGATTCAATAAAAATTACATTCAATAAAAATCCAGGGGAAAATAGACCAAAAATAATTGGAATCTAAATAATCTCATACTAAAGAATGATTGGGTGAAGCAACAAATCATGAACTTATATAACTTCATCCAAGAAAATGACAATAATGAGACGTCATACCAAAATGTGTGGGATGCAGCTAAAGCAGTAATAAGGGGAAATCTTATATTTCTAGAGGTCAATTTACATAAAATAAATAAAGAGAAGGCCAATGAATTGAGCTTGCAACTAAAAATGCTAGAAAAGGAATAAATTAAAAACCCCCACTCAAACACTTAACTTGAATTTCTAAAAATAAAAGAAGTGATTAATAAAATTGAATGTAAAAAAAACTATTGAATTAATTAATAAAACTAAGAGTTGGTTCTATGAAAAAACCAACAAAATAGATAAACTCTTAGTAAATCTGATTTAAAAAAGGAAAGAGGAAAATCAAATTGTTAGTCTTAAAAATGAAAAGGGAAAACTTGCCACTAATGAAGAGGAAATTAGAGCAATAATTAGGAGTTACTTTGCCCAACTTTATACCAATAAATTTGATAACTTAAATGAAATGGAAGAATACTATCAAAAATATAGCTTGACCAGATTAACAGAGGAAAAAGTAAATTGGTTAAACAGTCCCATCTTGAAAAAGAAATAGAACAAGCTATTAATCAATTGCCTAAGAAAAAATCCCCAGGACCATATGGATTTACATGTGAATTCTACCAGACATTGAAAGAACAATTAACTCCAATGCTATATACACTATTTGAAAAAATAGGGATTGAAGGAGTCCTACCAAATTCCTTTTATGACACAGAAATGGTACTGATAAATGGTACTGAAAACAGGGGAAAAAAAATTATCGACCAAACTCCCTAATGAATATTGATGCTAAAATCTTAAAATAAAATATTAGCAAAAACACTAAAGAAAATCATCCCCAGGATAATACATTATGACCAAGCAGGATTTATACCAGGAATTAAAGGCTGGTTCAATATTAGGAAAACTATTAGCATAATTGACTATATGAATAACCAAATTAACAAAAACCATATGATCATCTCAATAGATTCAGAAAAAGCATTTGATAAAATCCAACATCCATTCCTAATAAAAACATTTGAGAGTATAGAAATAAATGGACTTTTCCTTAAAATAGTCAGGAGTATCTATTAAAACCATCAATAGCCTAATATGTAATGGGGATAAACTGGAACCATTCCCAGTAACATCAGGAATAAAACAAGGTTGCCCACTATCACCATTACTATTCAATATTGTATTAGAAATGATAGCTTTGGTGATAAGAATTGAGAATGAGATTAAAGGAATTAGAGTAGGTAATGAGGAAACCAAATTATCACTCTTTGCAGATGATATGATGCTATACTTAGAGAACCCCTGAAATTCTACTAAAAAGCTATTAGAAATAATTCATAACTTTAGCAAAGTTGAAGGATACAAAATAAATATACATAAATCCTCAATTTCAGTTATCAAAATAACTGTCAATAGCATAAAATATTTGGGAATTTATCGACCAAAGGAAAGTCAGGAATTATATGAGCAAAATTACAAACACTTTCCACACAAATAAAGTCAGATCTAAAGAACTGGAAAAATATTAAGTACTCTTGGATAGGCCGAACGGATATAATAAAGATGATAACACTACCTAAACTAATCTATTTATTTAGTATTATACCAATCAGCCTCATAAGAAACTAATTTAATGACCTAGAAAAAACAACAACAAAATTCATATGGAACAACAAAAGGTTGAGAATTTCAGGGAATTAAAGAAAAAAAAAAATCAAATGAAGGCAGCCTCGCTGTACCTGATCTAAATTATATTATAAAGCAACAGTCACCAAAACCATGTGGTATTGGTTAAGAAATAGGTTAGTTGATCAGTGAAATAGGTTAAGTTTACAGGACAAAATAGTCAATAACTATAGCAATCTAGTGTTCAACAAACCCAGAGATCCCAACTTTTGGGATAAAAATTCACTATTTGACAAAACCTTCTGGGAAAACTGAAAATTAATATGGCTAAAACTAGGCATGGACCCACACTTAACACCATCCATCAAGATAAGATCAAAATGGGTCCATTATTTAGACATAAAGAATGAGATTATAAATAAATTAGAGGAACATAGGATAGTTTACCTCTTAGACTTGTGGAAGAAGAGGGAATTTGTGACCAAAGCAGAACTAGAGATCATTATTGATCACAAAATAGAAAATTTTTGATTATATCAAATTAAAAAGACTTTGTACAAACAAAACTAAGCAAAAAAGATTAGAAAGGAAGTAACAAATTGGGAAAATATTTTTACCGTTAAAGGTTTTGCTAAAGGCCTTATTTCCAAAATATATAGAGACTTGACTCTATAAGAAATCAAGCCATTCTCCAATTGATAAATGGTCAAAGAATATGAACAATTTTCAGATGATGAAATTGAAACTATTTCTACTCATTTGAAAGGGTGTTCCAAATCACTATTGATCAGAGAAATGCAAATTAAGACAACTTTGAGATACCACTACACACCTGTCAGATTGGCTGAAATGACAGGAAAAGATAATGAGGAATGTTGGAGGCGATGCAGGAAAACTGGGACACTGATACATTGTTGGTGGAGTTGTGAATGAATCTAACCACTCTGGAGAGCAATCTGGAATTATGCCCCCAAAGTTATCAAACTGTGCATACCCTTTGATCCAGCAGGGCTCCTACTGGTCTTATATCCCAAGGAAATATTAAAGAAGGGAAAGGGACCTGTATGTGCCAAAATGTTTGTGGCAGCCCTTTTTGTAGTGGCTAGAAACTGGAAAATGAATGGATGTCCATCAATTGGAGAATGGTTGGGTAAATTGTGGTATATGAAGGCTATGGAATATTATTGCTCTGGAAGAAATGACCAACAGGATGAATATAGAGAGGCTTGGAGAGACTTACATCAACTGATGCTGAATGAAATGAGAAGAACCAGGAAATCATTATATACTTCAACAACAATATTGCAAGAGGATGTATTCTGATGGAATTGGATATCTTCGACAAAGAGAAGATCGAATTCAGTTCCAATTGATCAATGATGGACAGAATCAGCTACACCCAGAGAAAGAGCACTGGGAAATGAATGTGGACTACTTGCATTTTTGTTTTTCTCCCCAGGTTATTTTAACCTTCTGAATCAAATTCTTCTTATGCAACAAGAGAACTGTACAGTTCTGCACACATATATTGTATCTAAGATATACTATAACATATTTAACATGGATAAAACTACCTGTCATCTAGGGGAGGGGGTAGAGGGAGGGAAAGGAAAAGTTGGAACAGAAGTGAGTGCAAGAGATAATGTTGTAAAAAATTACCCATGCATATGGTCTGTCAATAAAAAATTATAATAAAAAATTCTGAAAAGTCTCCTTGCCAAGGAGAGTATGTAAGACAGACCTTCTGAAGCAGATCCCAAAAGGACTTAAGGATGCCTGGTGAGAAGCAGGGAGTTAGTAGCACAAACAATTGTCCTGCTTATTTGACTAGGGAAACCACAGGTCAGAAGACTTAGAACAGAATAGGACTTCAGAGGCCAATCTATTTACAGTCTCTGTATTTTATAGAGATTGAGGCAGAGATAAGTGAATTAGATTACTGATAATAATCCCAGCTAATATTTATATACTTTCATGTTTGTAAAATGTGCTATGGATGATATCTCACTGGATCTTCAGGATAACCCTGAGAAGTACCAATGTTATCTCTATTTTACAGAGAAAGAAACTGAGACTTCATAAAGTTAACCCTTGCCCAGTGTCACAACTGACATCTTTTGGATTACAAATCAAAAGTTCCATCCATTATTCAACTGAGTGGTCTCATTGATGTAAACCATGTAGTCCAATTTTGTCCCTTTACAAATTAAGTAATTAGGGCCAAGAGAGTGTATTTCTCTCGATCATAAAACATCTACTAGAAGGTACAAGATACCCAAGTTGTGACAATGGAAACAGAAATGTGACATGTGCTTTGGGGTCAGTTCCAGGATGGAACAAAAGAAATATAGGGCTTTAGATATAGAGCCCTTCCAATTCTTAGTTCCAGGTCTACAGGGAAAGGACAACTCTGATTGAATGATGGTAAGGGAGCTCATCTCCTGCACTCAACCATTTATTTCCCTCAGTGAAGGGAGCTATGTCCAAATGGTGACTCCTTTTCATGGGGATATTAATGACCCTTAAGGCATTTGTTTTTGCTGTCATCGAGACAAAGGAATAAAAATGTGTTTTGGCCAAAAAAAAAAAAAACAACAAAAAAACGGAAGTTTATTTCTGAGATATATAAAGAACTGATTGAAATTTATAAGAATAAGGACCAGTTCTCTATGGATAAATGGTCCACTCTAAATATTTATTTTTCAGTTTTTTTTTTTCAGGCATGTCTGATTCTTTATAATCCCATTTAAGATTTTCTTGGCAAAGACATTGGAATGCTTTGCCATTTCTTTCTCCACCTCATTTTGCAGATGGAGGAACTGAGACAAATAGGTTAAGTGATTATAAGTGTCTAAGGCCAGATTTGAATTGAAAAGATGTCTTCCTTGATTCCAGGCTCTGCACTCAATGCACTGGACCACCTAGTTTCAATAACAGCTTTCCTAGCTATTAACAGGCAATCCTCAGTGGAAGAAATACAAGCTACTTATAGCCATATAAAAAGGCTCCAAAATCACATAATTTGAACATTGATGCAAAGAACATTACTTTTTTTTTGTTGTTGTTGTTGAGAGAATTTTTAGAGCTTCCCCAGTGCTTTAGCGCGGTGAAGGATGACCAAGTTTATGGTCAGACTCTGTAGAAGTACTTAAATTGTACATCCCAGTTCTATACTTACCATCACAGAATATTGGGCATGTCACTTACTTATTTGAATCTTACTAATAAATTGAAGGGTTACCAAAGATAAAACATATTACTTACCTCCTGCTAGAAAGGCTATGGACATGAGACATATAGAATGAGGCTATATGAAAGGCTATAGAATGAGACATATGTTTTTTGATACGATCAGTGTGGGAATTAATTTTGTTTGATTATTGTTTTAATGAGTAATAAATATTTTAAATATTAATTTTAAAAATATTTTTAAATTAAAAAAAATAAAATAATTTTCATTATAATTTTTAATAAGAAAAGTTTTTTTTTCTTTTTTATTGTTCAGTTGGTAAGAAGGAAATAGAAGGGGGAGGGGGAAGTTTGTTGATTAGGTGAAAAAAACATTTAAAACCAAGGGTTTGGACAGAAGATTCTTTTCAGGTCCAAATCTATGATTCTTTGATTCAAGATTGTGGGGATTATCCTGAAAAAAGCCCACTGCCAGAAAAATTGCTGAGAGGCAGAGTGTATTGGCTGCATTTGGCTTTCCAGCTTCTTTTCCCTCCAGCAGAAATTCTTTTCCCTTTCATATTTGACTTAAGCTGCATTTTGTGCTGCTTATTTCTTCTGTAAACCTCCCTGTCTCCACCTCTCAACTCCATTTTCTTTCCTTTGTGTCCCTTGAAACAATAAATTTATATTTCTTGCTTATGAGAATGGTTTCTAAGAAATAAATAAAAAACAACCCAAAGGAAAAATAATGTCCTTCCAATAATTTTTTTTCAAGAGAAAAAATTCTTATTCAAAGAAAAACAAGCAGATTACAAATGCCTAGTTTTTGTTATCTCTCCACTTGAAATCCTACTGCCTTTGAAAATAAGGTTTCCCCTCAGGATAAACTTTTCAGTCCAAGCACTCATGCTTGCTCAGTAGTCAAAAGATAGGAATTGTTGAAGCAAAGTGAAGCCAACAACTTGCAAAGTAATGTCAAAGTGTATACACATTCATATCCTAGGGTCCTCTAAAGTGGATTGCCATCTTGTTCCTGTTTAGCAAACAACATGCTAATCCATTTATTGTGATCTTTACAACTAACCTCAATTTCTTCAAGCAAAATTCTAATACATAATACTTACATTGTTATGCAGCTGTAGTTTCTGTTTTCAATCATGTTTGACCAGGATAAGAGATTTAGGCAAGATAATTCAGGAAAGCATATGTCAGCCAAGACAATAAATAATTTTCTATTTCTTTTTCTTTAAAATTTTTCAATTTAATTGTATATATTTTTTTCCAATTACAAGTAAAGATATTTTTCAACATTAATTTTTGTCATATTTTGAGTTCCAATTTTTTCTTTCTCCTCCCTCCTCAAGACAGAAAGCAAACTGATATAGGTTATACATGTACAATCAATTATTAACATATTTCCATAGGAGTCAGGTGGGAAAGAAAAATGAGAACAAAATGGAAAAACCCCAAGGAAAATAACAACAACAATAAAAAGTGAAAATAATGTGCTTTGATCCACATTGACTGTAATTTTTTTTTTCCTAGATGAGAATGGCATTTTCTATCTATAGTCTATTGGAATTGTCTTAAATCTGTGTTACCAAGAAGAGCTAAGTCTATCATAGTTGGCCATCACACAATCTTGCCTTTATTGTGTACAATATTTTCCTGGTTGTGCTCACCTTACTCAGTATCAGTTCATGTAAGTCTTTCCAGGTTTTTCTGAAATCTGCCTGTTCATCAATTCTTATACAACAATAGTATTCTACTACATTCATATACCATATCATATTCAGCCATTCCCTAACTGATGGTTATCTTCTCAATTTGCAGTCCTTTGCCATCACAAAAAAGAGCTGTTACAAACATTTTGCACATGTGGGTCCTTTTCCCTTTATTGTGACCTCTTTGGAAAAAGATGCAGTAATGGCATAGAATGATTTTCTATTTCAAAGGGAAGGAAGATCTTATTCATTATAGGTATAAAAAGATATAAATTGAAATGAAAAGTGAAAAATCAGAAGTACAATAAGAATTGACTGCTCTCAATATTTTTGCCTGAAAAAGGCAATACTATCTTAATGTATGTACCCTAGAAACGAAGAATTTCACTGGACTTTTAAAATAATATATCAATTGCATTGCTCTTTTATTGTCTTGACTCAGTTTCCCTAATTATCTTGACTCAGTTTCCCCAAATTGTCCTGCCTCAGTTTCTCTAATTGTTCTGCCTCAGTTTATAATTGTTCTGCTCAATCCTGCAAAAGCATCCTTTCCTCTTAATCAGAATATTTGATAAGGATAAAAGATCTTATATTTTACAATATTAGAATGCTCCTCCCCATCCCTAATTTCCTTATATAAAAAATTTAGAACTCAAAATTTTATTAAAAATGAATGTTAAAAATGGAAATCAAAATATTATAAAAAGTAAATGTAAAAATTAATAAATAATTATGTTAAAATTGTCTTTACATATAATTGGAAAAAATAAAATATTATTTAAAAGGAAAATAAAACTTTTCTAGACCTTACTTCCTCATCTATAGGGATAGGGCCAGATGATTTCCCAGTCTCTTCCTGCTTTCAATCTGGAAGGATTTAATTTGTACTGCTTGGCCCATAGGGCAAACTAGGAACAAAGAGTAGAGATTGAAGAGAAACAAATTAAGAAGTATCTTCTAGCAATTAGAGCTATTCATAAAGGACAGGTGTCCCTGGGAAGGTGTGTTCTAACTCACCTGGCATACTTCATACAAAGAGTAAATATATATATATATGTGTTTTAATATAGATTAAACTAGATGTCCTATGAGGTCCTTCTAAATTTTGATATATGCTGTCATTTTTTAAAAGATAGGAGTTCTGGAACAAAGTAATAATGCCATCTTTAAGTTTATAATACACAGAGATGGAAATGCCAGGTATAGCATCTCATAATGTAGTATGGAGAAGAGAAACTTTTATATAATTCAGAGCACAGATTGATCCCATAACCAAGGATTCTCAAAGGAATGTCAGTTCAAGGAGTTTGGAAAGTTGTGCCAAATGGAATTCTTGTGTAGTGATGATTAGTTTTTATTTTAACATGTTTCAAGAGGCTCAACACTGTCACTGTACATGAATAAGATAGAGTCACTTGGACCAGAAAGAATGATGTCAGGATAACTAAAGTTTTAAAAGAGCTGAGGCTTTTGGTGAATGCTAAGAACAAAAAATGATGTTTCTTTTTTTTGGTAGTAGTGGTTATTGTTTACCTATGTTGCTAGCAAAAGGAGTAACGAGAAATGAAAAATATTGTGCTTGATTTGGATGGGATGATAAATGCATATGACAATAAGTGGAACTAAAGATGGATTCTGCTTTAGATTGGGCTTTATAAAATAAAAAGTAGGTAACAGGGAATTGAAACTAAGGATAGTGAGCAGATCATTAAAGCTATCACTTTGGTTAAGTTATACTTCAACCTCCTAGAGACAAAGTAATGGGCTAGTATTCAAATAAGGAAATAAGGTACACTTTCAAAATCCGGTCCAGAGAAAATAATTTCTGGGTTGAGCATGTGATTGATGGTACTAAACTCCAATATTCAAAATTGAAATGGTCCCTATGTAATGTAATCTTCCTTTGTTTTATATCACTCATTGCTTCCCTTCTTTTGATCCCTTTTTTGCTACTATCTATGATTTCAAACACTTTAGGGCAATTCACAACTTTAGTTCAACCTATACTTTAATTCTATTGAATTTTATTCTACTTCACATAATCTATGTCTAATGAAATTTATGTTCTTGTTAGTTAAAATGTACTACCTACTCACTCTTGACTCTTGAATTTCTTATTTCCCTTCAAGACTCAGACAAAATGCTATATACTCCACAAAGCCATTCATGATTCTTTCTTCTGCTGGTATCTTATCACCAAATTAACTTTTGTTGATTTTTTGTATATTTTTATATTCTTATATATGTACATGTTATCTCTCTTAATATAAAATTAGCTTCTTAGTGGAAGAATTCTCACTTTCATCTTTGTATCTCTAATAACTAGTATAATTCCTTTGACATAATAGATGTTTTATAAAAATTTATTAATTGTAAAAATAATATTATTATTGTTCAACTATATTATGAGTTATATCTCTTTTGTGACTTGACCTCTGTACCTGACCATTATTTATGATCTTGTTTTAATTGGAATACATGTTTAAAGCTCTAAAAAAGCTTGCAAATACACTTTTGGAACAGTCTATTTATTGAGATGAAAGAAATACTAGTTTTAAAGTAAGGAAACCTCTTTTTGTGTCTTTTTTTTTTTTTTTTTAACAGATACTGTGTGTCTAGAAACCCTCTAAGCTTGGCTATGAAACAGAGTGAATTGTTTTTGTATTTTCTTCTTCTCAATATGGTTTGGGGAAAGTTATAGAGTACTTTAGAATGCTATATACAAATGAGTTACAAACAACAAAGATATGACATCTTCCACAAGACTAACTGAATTATATATTCTATTTCTGTGAGACTTCCCCTTCATATTTTTAAATCAATATCACAGATTAGTTGAATGAGGACACATAAAGGCTCCTGGGGTGAGTTTTGAGTTCTAAGGTTGTCAAACTCAGTGCAGGATAAAATTTTTTCAACATCAGTGATGTCAGTAACATCTGATGCTTTATGGAAGAGACTTTCTTTGAACTCCATGAGTGACTGTACAAAGGAAAAATTGCCACTATCTATAAAGAATAAAGTTTCTTCTTTCTATAAAGAAGAAAGTTGCTCTTTCTTCAAAGACTTAAGATAAAGTAAAAAATCTATTCACTTAGGATGAAATCTAAATCTATTCACTTAAACCAAAGTGAAAATATATTTTAAAAAATCATTCCTTTTGATTGGTAAGCTCAAACTTTGAATTTCATTTTGAAGGAAACATAAGAATTTTCCCAACAAGTAAACAGAATCTGAACAAAATCCAATCTCTTTGAGGCCAATTAAGTAAATGGATGAAAGCCAGCAAACACAAATGTGCATTAAAAATTGAAATGCCATGTGTAAAATATTTAAAAGTTTTCTTAAAAGAAAATTCCACTTCAAAAAGTTTATTCCTGTAGTCTTTGTGATGATGCATTTTAAACTCTAGGGTAAAAACTCCTAGATTTTATGAGCAGTTATATGCTATAATTGCCAAGAATAGAGAAATTCAGAATATTAAGAGTGAGATTTTCAAGTCTTTTTATTTATTTGAAGGAAAGGAAAAAAATTCATCCCATACTGAGTTTGACAACCTTAGAACTCAAAACTCACCCCAGCTGCTTTTGTTTGTCCTCATTCAACTAATCTGTGATATTGATTTAAAAATATGAAGGGGAGATCTTACAGAAATAGATATTTGTCATGTCTTAAAACACAGGAAAATTATATTATACTCTTTAGCTCATTATATGTAATATACTGTATCATACCATATCATCACTGTTTCTTTAGCTTTTGCCCAATCATTGGGATGCTACTTCCATTTTTTTACTCCATTAAAAAGCAAAGCTATAAATATTTTAGTATTTTTGGAACCTGTTGTTGTTTCTGATAACTTATTTGCTCTATGTGCTTATCTGTGAAATATTTGGTTCTTTCAAAAGGTATGGACATTTTAGTTTGTTTTCGTAATTCTAGATTATTTTATACCAATTGAGCAATTAAGCGTGCCAGTCTTTATCTTTTTTTCAGCATTGACTTTTCCTATATTGGTCATCTTTGTCAGTTTATTCTGTGTGAGGTGAAAGTCAAGTATTGTTTTGACTTATGTTTATTTCTCTTATTATTATTAATCATTTGGAGCATTTTTCCATAAAATTGTTAATAATTTAGAGTTCTTTTGAGAACATATCATTTGATCACTTTTCTATAGCAGATGACTTGTGGACTATATTTTTATAGCTCTCTCTATCTATATCTATATCTATATCTATACACACACACACACACACACACACATATATATATATTACATAGTAAACATTTATTAGAGATATTTGATGTGAAGATATTTTCCGTTGTATTCCTTTTCTTATACCATAGGTGTTGATTTTGTTTGTTTGAAAACGTTTAAGTTCTATGTGATCAAAATTACCTTTTGGGGGTAATTTTCTCTATCTTATATTTGGTTAATAATTCTTCCCTTATATATAATTGTGAAAAGTATGTGATCTGTTTTTCTTTGACTATTTTAAAACTATAATCTTTAATATAGTTTTACATTTTTTGATATGTTATCAGGAGTTCTGAATGATTTTCCAATTTTTTCTCCAGTAGTTCTTTATATAGAGGGTTCCTTTTTAGGTAATTTATCTTTTCAGTTTTATTCAACTTAGGGTTCTTGAGTTTAATTTTATCCAATTCTTCATTGTCTGATTCATTCCCTAGGTTTACTTTTCTATTTTTAAACCAAAAGTTTTTTTTGCTGATTCTTACTTAATAATATAGTCTGAGATAAAAAATTGTGATTGCTCCTTTATTCCAATCTTGGTTCCTCATTAACCTAAATATTCTAGATCTTTTCTTCCTCCAAATGAATTTTGTTATTATTTCACCTATGAAAATTAGATGTGGAATATTGAAATTTTGATTGTTGGAACATCAAATCTGTATATTAATTTTGGTAATATTTCTATAGTCATTTATGGGCACAGTTTAGGCATGAGTTTTAAATATAGCTGTAAATATTTGGTCTTTTTTCCTTTAAGGAGCATTCGCTATCTTGATATTAAAGGTACTTTAGTAGATTGCTTCCTAAATATATTATGCATTTTGAAATTACTTAAACAAAATTTTATTTTTAATCATTACTTCCTAAATATTATTAATAGAATTAATAATGGATAAAATAGAGATAGTTTTATTTCTTCTTTGCTTATATTTATGAACTTGAAGTTCTTTATCAAATAGTACTGGATAAAAGAGTACACTTGCTTTCTTCTATATTTGCTGGAAAAGCTTCTATTATTTCCTTATTGCTTGTGTTTAGCTCATTTAAAAAAATCATATTAAAATATGTTTTCTTTCTTATTTTTTATCAAATTTTTGGCTTAAATGAGTGTATTCCTTTGTCAAAGACTTTTTTTTTTTGTTATTGGGGTTTTGTTTTTATTATGTCTTTTTTTTTTGATTAAATGATTAGATGAATGTTATAAAATTCTTTCTATTATTTAACCATCCTTGCATCACTGGTATACATCCAACTGATCAAAATGAATAAATTGTTGAGTCTATTTTTAAACCAAAATTTTATTTAAGAATTTTCAATCAATATTCATTAATAATATTTTTGAATTTTGGAAAAAATATTCATTAATGATATTGCTCAATAGTTCTCTGTGTTTTAAGCTTCTCTGGTTTAACTAATAGAACAAATTTTGTCTTTTAAAATGATATAACTAGAATATTTCCTTTGAGTTTGAAAATAATAATAAAAATAATTAGGTAATAAAAACTAAAAACTAAAATAACTAATAAACAACTAGATAATAAATAATAATAATAATAAATATGTAGTATTTGCTATCTGGCAGACAGTATGCTATAAATCTTTTTACAAACATCTCATTTGATCTTCACAAAAACTTCCCTGAAAGATTTTTGCTATTACTATTTCCTCCTTACAGATGAGAAACTGAGCCTGAGAGAGGTTAAGTATCTTGCCCTGCGTCACACAGCTAGTAAGTATCTGTGGTCAGATTTGAACTTAAATTTTCTTAATCCAAGTCACAGCATCTATCCTCATACAATTCAGCTGCTGAGAATAAGTTGTGTATATCATTATCAATTATTTTTTAAAGGTTTGGTGGAATTCTATAAATTTGGTAGATCTATCTGGACTTGGAGCTTTTGTTTTTCGTTTTGGAAGACCTTTATGGATAATTATCTGATACTGAACTATTTAACATTTCTATGTCATATTTTGTGTTTGAATATATTTTATTTTGTTAAATGATCTATTTCATTTGTGCTCTAAGTTTTGTTTGCATATAACTTTACGCAGTAGAATAAGGTTTTTTTGTTTGTTTGTTTGTTTTTGTTTTTACTACCTTTTAAATCAGTTTAACTAAAGGGTAATCGATTTTATTAATCTTTTTATTTTTATTTTTTATTTTTTTATTCATTTTTCCAAATTATCCCCTCCCTCCCTCCACTCCCTCCCCCCGATGGCAGGTAATCCCATACATTTTACATGTGTTACAATATAACCTAGATACAACATATGTGTGTAAATACCATTTTCTTGTTGCATATTAATTATTAGCTTCCGAAGGTATAAGTAACCTGGGTAGATAGACAGTAGTGCTAACAATTTACATTCGCTTCCCAGTGTTCCTTCTCTGGGTATAGTTATTTCTGTCCATCATTGATCAACTGGAAGTGAGTTGGATCTTCTTTATGTTGAAGATTTCCACTTCCATCAGAATACATCCTCATACAGTATTGTTGTTGAAGTATATAGTGATCTTCTGGTTCTGCTCATTTCACTCAGCAACAGTTGATTTAAGTCTCTCCAATCCTCTCTGTATTCCTCCTGCTGGTCATTTCTTACAGAGCAATAATATTCCATAACCTTCATATACCACAATTTACCCAACCATTCTCCAATTGATGGACATCCATTCAACTTCCAGTTTCTAGCTACAACAAAAAGAGCTGCCACAAACATTCTGGCACATACAGGTCCCTTTCCACTCTTTAGTATTTCTTTGGGATATAATCCCAATAACAGCAATGCTGGATCAAAGGGTATGCACAGTTTGATAACTTTTTGGGCATAGTTCCAAATTGCTCTCCAGAATGGCTGGATTCTTTCACAACTCCACCAACAATGTATCAGTGTCCCAGTTTTCCCACATCCCCTCCAACATTTGTCATTATTTGTTCCTGTCATCTTAGCCAATCTGACAGGTGTGTAGTGGTATCTCAGAGTTGTCTTAATTTGCATTTCTCTGATCAGTAGTGATTTGGAACACTCTTTCATATGAGTGGTAATAGTTTCTTATTAATCTTTTTAAAAGAATTGACTTCAAACTAGCTAGTATTATCAGTTCTGTAGCACTTTTGTTTATATAGTAGCATATAGTTTGTATAGTATTTTTGTGTCCTAATTGATTTACATATCTTCAGTCTTCAATAGCTCTTTTTTGTGATCATTTGGGATTAGTTTATTGTTTTGAGTCCTAAATTTTAAAAATTTGCAATCAGTTCATTAATCTTATCTTTTTCTATTTTGTTAATGTGTTTATTTTTAGAGATATATTTTCTCCTGGTGGGTTCTTTACCTGTATCTTACAAAATTTAATATGCTATTTAATTATTTTTATTGTCTTTAACATAATCATGTTATTTCTATGAATTTTTCTTTGACCCACTCATTGTTTAGGATTTGATTATTAAGTTTCCAAGTTTCCATTCAGTCCTGTGTCTTTTCTTTGGAGTCTTTGAGTTGATAACTATTTATATTTAGTTATGTAGAAGGAATTTATATAGTGTTTCTGATGTTTTACATTTGCTTAAATTTTTTCTGAACCTTCATATATGATCTATTTTTGTGAAAATACTGTGTAATGGTAAGAAATATGCATTTTCATTAGTGATTCTATTCAGAAGATACCATACATCTTTCATCTCTATATTCTCCATTGAATCGTTCAGTTCTCTCTCTGTGTCTCTGTCTCTGTCTCTATCTCTGTGTCTCTTTGTCTCTCTCTGTCTCTGTCTCTGTTTCTGTCTCTCTGTCTCTCTCTCTTTATATATATATATATATATATATATATATATATATATTTCTTTATTTGTCTAATTCTAAGAGATTTGCTATTTCTGTGTTCTTGAAGTCTTTTTAAACTCAATTGTTCCTTTATGAATTTAGGTGCTATGGCATTTGGAGTATACAGATTTAATATTTTATTGTTTTATTGCTATTAGTTCCAGTTTGTATAATTTCTTGTTTATATTTATATTGCTGATTTTTGTTTTAGTTTTATCTAATGATATAATTCCTACTCTTTTGATTTTCTTGATAAATTTTGTTCTATACTCATTTTGATGTTACTTATGTCTTAATTTTTGGAGGGGTATATGGGATTTTGAGGAGGATTAGCATCTCTGAGGTAAGGGTTTATCAAACCTTTTTCAGGGCTGCTCATTCATCTTTGGAGCCTACCTTTCACCCAACTCTTACCTGTGGCTCTAAGAAGCTGGAGCTTACTTATTGGCTACTACCTACTGAACTATCTCCAAAGAAAGGCTAAACCAAGTGGAAGATAATTATCAGGCTTTAAACCTGTCAATGAATTAGGGAGATGTTAATCTCAAGTATGTAAAGACTTCATCTAGCAGAATGGGAGGATGAGAATAATTTGATCCAATGGTCATAAAGGCAGATAAAAGAGAAATAGGGGAGTGCTTAGGTGTTGGCCAGACATAGGAGATATCAAGGTCATCCACTGCATCCTGAGACACTGCTGTTGACCTTGACTTTTGTCTTGCTACTGGAATTTTATAACTCTAGAAGAGAGAGTAAGGCTGCTGACTTTATGTAACTGCCTCACTTAAATTCAGTTCACATGCAAGTCATAATATCACTTCATAATGTCATTAATCCCTCTTTGAAATGGAAAACTTTTTAGATATGTTGCTTTTTTATTAATTTTATAATTATAATTTTTTGACAGTACATATGCATGGGTAATTTTTTTTTACAACATTATCCCTTGTATTCGTTTTTCCAAATTTTTCTCTCCCTCCCTCTACTCCTTCCCCTAGATGACAGCAATCCCATACATATTAAATGTGTTGCAGTATAACCTAGATACAATGTGTGTAAAACCAAATTTCTTGTTGCACGGTAAGAATTGGATTCCGAAGGTATAAGTAACCTGGGTAGAAAGACAATAGTGCAAACAGTTTATCCTCAATTCCCAGTGTTCCTTCTCTGGGTGTAGCTGTTTCTGTCCATCATTGATCAAGTGGAAGTGAATTAGATCTTTTTTATGTTGAAAATATCCACTTCAATCAGAAGATATCCTCATACAGTATCATTGTTGAAGTGAATAGTGTAGATATGTTGCTTTTAAGCAACATACTATGCTTTGTTTTCTTATCCATTCTTTCACTCTTTTTTAGTTTTATTACATTATTGAATCAATTCACATTTAAAATTATGATGTTTATTAAATTTTCCTCCCTTTGTATCTCTAGTGTTGACTCTTTTAAGAGCTTTTCTTTTATTTCCCCTCTATTTATTTTAAAGATAGTACTTTTGTTTCTAAGTTTAGTTTTTTTCTTAAATTACTTTTCTGACATCATATTCCCACAGTATTTCTCTCAGTTGCTCTTTCTATTGCAATAATACCTTACTGGTAGTCAAACTTTTTAGAACAGTTTTTGGACTTCATGAAAATATTGGTTTTCTTTTATATTTATTTTTATTCATTCTTCTTTCCCCCTTTTCCCTTTATTTATGTGGTTTATTTAAAAAATGTTCTCTTCTCTCTTCTCCTCCAACTTTTTGTTTAAATTTTTTTGTGTGCTTTTTTCTAAGGAGAATTTATTTACATTGTTTTCTTCATTAATTTTTTCTTTTGTGTCTGATTCATGGTCTATAACTTTATTTAGTCCTTTAATCTCTCAGTATTCTTCATTAAGTGCAAGTTTTAGAAATAAATTTGAATTATCTCTCCTAAGCAATTTCTAACTTATTTTAGCCTTGGAATAGTTTACCCTATCTTTTTGTGTTTTCTTTTCTTTTATTTATATTCCTTTAATAGATCTTTTTTTTCCTAATATGCTTTACTCTTAGATGTATTTAACCATGAGGGAAGAAATATAGAGGAAGAAATTTTCCATGAATAAAAAGCTTTAGGGACCTGCTTTAGTATTTGGCCTTTTGATAGTCATTTGTCCCATTTGTCATTTGATCTCTACTTGGTGCATGCTTCCTATTTTAATGTGTACCAATTATCTTTTCTCCTCAGGAAGCCTTGATTTCCTTTCTCCTGAAAGAAAGTGTTCTCCCCATCATAAAAAGTCCCCATCATAAAATGTCCATCTCCCATTGTAGACATCTATCTCTTCCTTCATAGGAATGCCCCACTGAGGGGCTCTTCCTCTTATTTTCCCAGTTCTAATACCTTCTTCTACCCCTTGTCCCATTCTCCTAAAGCCTCTCATCCTGCCAAGTGATTATAGTTCTCTTCCTTTTGCTGTTCAGATTTAGATTTGATAAGGACACATAATATATTCCCCCTTGTCCTCCACCTCTGTTTTTGTCATTTCCACACCATCTCATCATGCAATTTTGTTCCACAAAATAAATTGATTTTCATGTCAATAGGTTAAGGAATTTGGGCTACAGCTTCAATTTTCCTCTTCCTCTTCCTCTTCCACTTCTTTTTCTTTAAATTACACTTTAGTGTCATAATTTTATAAATTTAAAAATTTCTTAATCATAACTCTATTTTTCAATCTCATATGCCAATTTTTCTCAACTTAAAAAATAATCTATGGAAATGGAGAAATGCATTTCATTACTTATTCTTTCCTTGGCATTTCCAAGGCATTTGCCTTGTGTTTCTGTTGTTTGGGGGTATTTGCAAGTCAAATATTCTGTTCTCTCTCATGTTTTGGAAGAGTAACTCAAATCTCAAATGCCTCTCTTTTTGAGCATCCTTCTTTTCTATTGATTAGGCTCAGGATTTCAGGGTATGTCATTTAATTTTGAACATCTTTGTTTTTCAGATTATATTTCTGTTTTCTTCTCCAGGTTATATTGGGCACAGGATAATACTGTACCATTTAAATTTTCTTTCTTGTATATTTCAATTTTTTTTCTTTTGGTCTCTTATGCAGTTTATCACAGGAATTGTTAAATTTAACCATTCTATATCCTGGAACCTGAAGGAAGGGCAAGGGATAACAGATGGACAGTCTCAGCACTATAATGGTACCCAGGAAAAGCATTTCCTTTGTGACTCTCCCAAGTGAGAAACTTCCAATTGAGGAGTCTCACACCAGAATCTCCAAGGCTATATAAATACCTCCTAACAGGCTGCCAGTGGTTTCTTTCTACTTGCAAACAATATCTTGCTCTTGAAAAACATGCTAAAATGCTCCAAAAATTCTTCTCTGTGCTTCACAATCTGTTTCAAATGCATGAGTGTAGCTGATAGGTCAATGGGAACTGATGTTGTGTTTTATTGGTCATGTCTACCCAAGGTTGGCTATTTTAATTCCTTTGAGGTCAGAGACTATATCTTTGACTTCTTTTTTATTCCATTAAATATTTTTTGCAGTGCTGCCATGTCGTAAGGTATTCCGTAAACTATTACGGTGGGGGGAAAACTTTCTATCTCTGTTTCTAACTTTTAATATAGTATTCCACTCTTTCTACATAATTCCCAACATTTGTTATAGAAAAGTTGTGGGAGGGTGAGCAGGGTTAAGAAAGTGTTACTGCCTGTATTGTGGAAGACAAATTAATCTTCACAACTTTGGATGGCTTGGAAATAAGGTACCAGCAGGTTCAGGAGAATGGGTTGAAATAAGAAGTGTTTGGTGGGGATTTCATATTAAAATCATGATTTTATGGGGTTACTATAGGGTCATATGGAAAGAGAAGAGTCTCTGAAAGGGGAAGAGATATGAGACAGAAGAGAAAGAGAAAATTGTCTCACATAGGTAGTAAGTAACTGAGTTAGATTTATGCCCAGGTCCTTTCCCTATGAAGCCAGTGCTTTTCTTCCTATTATACCACATCACCTCCCACATATAAAACAATGTTTAATACATTCTATCTTTTATCATAGTTATTCAAGTCATATATTAGTTGGCTTTCAGTCTAGAAAATTCTAGTCTGAACGTTGTAATGGACTTCTCCAAAGAAATATATCTTTGATTTCCTGTCAATGCCTAATCATAGGATTTTGTATATACAGGCACTCAGAAAGGAAAAGTTTTAAATGAAGAAACAGCTGAAGTATAAAATGTAGTATTTTAAAGTATAAGAGAAGAACAAAATTAAGAGTTCAAAAATATTCATTCTACAGAGTGATTATAGATAGGGATCTATCACATGCAGAAATCTATATTATGGCACTGAAGGAGATATGATGTTTTTAATTAGTTAATTCCTGATCTTCCAAAATTTAATATAAAAAAAAAACTTTTCAAATAAAAGACTAGATAAAACCTAAGGATCCAGTTGGAGGTACCAGTGAAAATTTTATGAACGAAATAGCATATGCTTTAGGTTTTAAAAAATAATATTTTTGCTCCTTGTCTGCCTTGGTAGACTATGAACTCCTTGAGGATAGGCACTATCTTGCTTCTTTTTGTATCCCTAACATTCAGTACAATATCTGGCACACAATAGGTATTTAATAAATATTTAGGGACTGACAAGACAGCAAGGGTTATGGCTAGAGAAGAAGTGAAAGGTATCTCAGTATAGGAAGTAGCATGATCAAAAGTTGTTATCTTGTCCTTTGTTTTTAAAGAGGATCAATGATGTTACAGAGTGATATCTTGACTTGTGTAAGAATTGGATTTTAAGGAGGTAGAGTTCCATAAAGTTGTCAGCCTCATTCTTACTTACAGATTGGTGAAGTCCAGTGGCAAGCTAAAAAATAAAATTACAAAAGATAACTGGGATGCAGTGGATGACTTTGGTATCTTCTATCTTCCAAGTCTGATCAACCTCTCAGCCTCCTTCAGCCTCTTTCATGGTTCATGGTGGTTGGAAAAAAAATGTTCTCATCTGTATATTCTACTATCTTCATATGTTTGGCTAAACACTCTCCTAATTCACCAATGGGTTATCCTCAACCAGGTTTAATCCATCTGTTTACAGTTTACTGCCATGTAGCTGATGGACATGCTATAATTTCTTGGAGCTACAAGTGAGAACTGAATGCCAGATAGACACCACGAGTGTATGAGCAGCCCTCAAAAGGGTTCACCAAGTCTTCAGACCAAAATTTCTAGTCCTCCAAAAACAAGCCATAGACCCTCAAAGCATAAAATATAGGTATGCTCAAAGGTGCAGAATTGAAAAAAAAGTACTAAGTATTTATAGGAAAAGAAGATTACATAAGTTTTTCTTAGAATACAGTGAAGCCATGGAGGAGAACAGAATGAATCAAAATCATTAAGCCTAGAAAACCCCAGGGAGGTCTTTGAAAGCTAATCTTTAAAATAATAGGTATAGGATTTGAGATCTAGGAAGGGATCTTAATGGTCATCGTCCAATCTCCTTATTTTAAAAATGAGAAAATAAGCCTAGAGAAAGTTTCCTTGTCTTGATAATCCCACAGATGATTATCTTTTTAGGCTGAAATTTGAACTCAAATCTTCTTATTGTAAGTTCCTTATCCCATGTTGCCACTGAAAGGTTTTAAGCAAGAGTAACCTGACAAATTCTACTGGATGGGTAAGGGAAAATAATTTTAAAAGAGTAAAAAACAAGACAGGACATTTTCTTCCTCTTCCTCTATTCTTTCTTCCCTTCCTTCTTCTATTATACTTCTTAATTTCCTCCCAAGGCAGTACATTTAATATTTGGAGAGTTCTAATTATTAAGAGATTTTTCCTAACATCAAGTCCAAGTTTGATTATTTTCAATTTTCACTCATTATTGAAAGCATTATCCTCTGGGATAAATAGAACAAGCCTAATTTCTTACATAGTTATCATTTCCACCTGAGCCTACTTTTCTCCATGATGAACATTTCTTATTGTCCCAGTGGATCCTCGTATGACAGGGTCTTAAGGTCTCTCATCATCTAGATTGTCCTCTTCTGGATGCTCTCAAACTTAATATTGTGCTCCCTAAAGATGGTGGCTAGAACTGAATGTAATATACCTGGTTTGGTCAAAGGGGTCCCTTAGGACAAATTCCTACCCAAGACTCAGAGATGTTGAGCTACAACTACCTAACCCACACAGTTATTGTCATAAATAATATATTCAATTGTCCTCTTGCCAAGGTAATTATTTCTGAAATAATTAGAGGTTTCCCAACTGCTGTGAAAATATAAGAAGCAACTTAGATACACGATTAGCATTTGCTTTTTAATTACTTCATTCCTTGGAGTAAATGCTTTTCACCTGCTGTGTAGAAAGAACTAACAAAAAGTGTACAACAGACCTATGAACATAAAAAACTAAGGTGATACAGATTATGTGACCTGTGAGATCTCTTGGAGCTGCTGAGGTCATCATGCTGAAGTCCTGTAAACAGAACCCACAATACCTGGGGTGAACAAAATCAGTCAGTCAATTACCACTTAAATGAAATATATAAAACACCTTGCAAACTTTAAAATAATATAAAATATTTATTTTAATATTATTATATGATATGTAATGCATTATGTATATATAAAAGGTATATATAACATAAATATGTTATATCCTATATAACATACATAAAATAGAATATGTATAGATGCTAGTTGTTATTGTTGTTGCTGTTATAATAGTTATTATTATTTTTGCCTTTTACATGCCTAGTATTATGCTAAGTGTTGAAGACACACAAAGGCAAAGACACAAAAACAATTCCTACTCTCAAGGAGCTTACATCCTGAAGGGGCAATATGCTCTAAGAGCAGACCTCCACTAATAGTTTATAGGATTGTGATTGGATGGCAATATTGGCTGCAAAAAACATCAAAAGGAGTATGTATTCTGGAATAAAATTTGAGCACTTTTTACATTTACTTGTCTTGGATTCCAGTGATAAGTGTATATATGTGAAGAGAGATAGGAAAGGTATGAAAAGGAGTAACTAAAATTGTCGACTGTCCATAAGATAATTGATTATTTAAATAAAATTAAATTCACTATTAATATTTTCTCAAACAGTAGAGGAATGATTATGTAGGAATTGGCATTTATAGATCTAAGTTTTGACATCAATATTTTTAAGTGTTTTTAACCATCTCCAGAGAATAAAACATTTGTCCATTAAAATGTTCTAAAATAGTAATCTAGATTTCTTTTTCTAGAAAATGCTTACTTATTCTATGTTTATTTTGAATATTAGATCATTGTTGCATCATTGTATTTAAGTATTTCAGCTGTTTTTCTTTTCCATTCCACATTTATGATCATTTTTACTGATAAACAATAAATTTTTCAGAGGTGTCTAATACCATATTGTCAAATGAGCAAAGATACCCACAAATACTCTATGAAAAATATTTTCTGAGAAGAAATGAATGTTAATGATGATGTGACCACATTGACTGCTTTAATATTTAATGCAATGGAAATGAGCTTAGCACAATGTTTTTGATAAGTATTTTTTAGTTGTTTTTCTGTTAGCCTAATATATATTTGTAGAATGATTTATGAGTTTTAAAGCACTTTATTGGGCAATATGGTAAAATATGAAGAGAATTTGATTTAGTTGAATTCTACCTCTTCCACTTATTACCTGTTTAATCTTATCCTTTCATTTCTATGGGATTCTTAAATGTAAAATGAGGTTATTGGGCTAGAGAATCTTTTAGCTCTAAATTTATTGTCTTATTATCTTAAGTATTATATTCACTAGTATATGCTTCATAAAAACCATATTTGATAGGGAGGTGAAAATTATTAACATTCCCATTTTGCAGATAGGATCAGAAATATTAAAAAAGAGAATAATCAATATTAAGCAAGGTATGCAACATCCTATATGTAGTAATTATAATAATCAGAACTAGAAGTTAGACTTTTATATCATCTCATTAATTCAATAGAAAAATCAGGCTTTTGTAAAACAAATAAGGTCTTATATACTTTAAAATCAACAAATAAAATATTTAGTAATTTCCATATTTCCTATGAAGTTAGTCATTATAGTCCATGGCAACTCATTGAGCAGAGGATAATAAATTAAACACTTTAGCAGCCATCCTGCTCATTCTATTCATAGTTCCCCCATCTGGCTATACATTTAAAATTATGTATTGAGTCTAACCAAAAAAAGTTGTATTTTTTAAAGGTCTTGCCTATTTGATTTTCCCACATCTTTTATATGGAATATTTCCTAAATATATATATTCTATTGATTCATTACATGTGAATAGAAAAAAAAGGTTGGACTAGACCATAGAGAGTTAGAGCTAGGATTGTAGAAATAATCTAGTCCATTCTTCTTTTTATGCAGATCAAGAAATAGAACTAAGAAATGGCAGGGAGAAGATAAACTCAGGTTATCTGAGGTCACTGTCAGTGTTCTTTGGACTGATTCATTCTTAGTCTTTTTGTAAGGGTCCCTTCTAACTCAGACATCTTATGAAGCAATCACAAAAAATAATTTGATATTCTGATGGAGGCAAGATCTCATCATTGTGAGTATTCCCCCAATAGAGTGGATCACAAACTTCCCTTTGTTGTTTCGATCCCCATTCTTCTATAATGTCAATAGATAATCTATTAAATGAACTAGAGACCTTTATTTTGATCTCTTTTAAATGCTCAATGGATCAGAGCTTTATGCAAACAATACAATGTCAAATGCAAATAGAAATGTCTCAGCATTTATAGCAGAGGTCTTTAATACTTTTTTATGTGTACTAAGGACATCTTTGGCAATTTAATGAAGCTTATGAGTCCATTCTCAGAATTTTTTTGCTTACATTTACTGTCAAATGAAATGCTGAATTTCACTTAGAAGTTAGTGATATAAGAAACAAAATTTCTTACAAAGAGGTCCATTCTTTCATTGATTTTTTGCAGGAAACATTTATTTTACATTCTTGCAAGAATGGGTGCCTAGGTTGGTAGACACGCTTTTTTAAAACTAAAGCAATATTTTATTTCTGCTCCTAAAGTACAAGTTCCGCCCCTGATTCCCCACTTATTGGATGTTATGGAAGTTACACAATGTAAATCTCCAACCCTCATTACATAGCCAGACCCTGCCCCTAAGGATTTTATATCTTACTATCTTTGGGGGGGAAGAGAATCCGAGGAGGAGAAGGGTTCTACCATCATCTGGTATCTATATCAGCCACATCAGGATGTTTCCTCTGTCATTGATTATAAAATTGCTTATCACACATAGTAATCCTGGCAAATCTGTTCAATTTCACACATAAATTATTTTCCATTCAGTTTCATTTTTAAATACTTTTAGAATGATCTGATAATGCTTTTTATATGTTTTCTCATTTTATTGTATAGTATTATTTAGCAAATGAGCTCGTATTCTAAATTAGCATTTCCATTGGGAGGGGATTATATTTCCATACTTGCCATAGAGATTTTACCAATGAAGTTGGATCTTTTGAGCAACTTGTGGCCGTTGTTTTGCTTTTGCTAAACTTCTCTAATAATCTTAATAGTAATAACTTTAGTTTGTTCATTTCCAATTTTTCATCATGAGTTTGTTTTTTGGTTGTGTTAGAGCTGTTATAATTATATATGTTGTCTTTTAAATCTATTCTTCTAATTTCATATTGATTTGGGTCTTTGTTCTGATAAGTCGATGTTTTGATTTAAATATTCAATTTGATTTAACAAATGTTAATTAAATACTTATTGTGTATAAGGCATAAAGACAAAAACAAAATAAGTCTTGTTCTCTCAAAGAACTTCCAATCTACTGGGGGTACAATATGCATGCAAGGAAGTAAAAACAAATTAAATACTAAATAGTGAAAATTAATTTGAGGAGGAAACTAAAAAAGATCCATTATTGAGGTTGTGGTCCTTTAGCTGAACTTTGTAGGAAGCTGGAAATGTGGGAGACCAAAGTGAAGAAGTATATTCCAGGTTTAAAAGATGGCTTGAGCAAGATAAGATGGTAGGAGATAGATTATCTTATATATAGTAAACAGCTAGTTTGTCAGTTTAACTGCAACTGAAGGTGATTGAAGGAGGATTTTCCTACTCTTTCCAATTTAATCTTTCCAATTACTCTTAATATAATATGGCTTGGTTTGAGTTGAAATCAATCTTTTTTTTTTTTTTTTTTTACATTTTTTTTATCCATTAACTTTTAGTTTTTTGTTCATAATTTTCCTTTCCTCATGTGATGCTTTATATATGAATAAAATTATCCAAATCTACACCAAATCCTATCACTTAAAAGCAGCATGAAATAACACAATTACTTTTTTTTTGAATTTTTAAATAATAGATTTTTATTTTTAAAATATTTACATAGTTTTCAATATTTACCCTTCCAAAACCTGGTGTTTGAAATTTTTCTCTCTGCTTTTCCCCCACCCCTACAATATCTGACAAGTAGTCTTCTAGTGTCCTCCTGAATTCTCCCAGGAGAGGGAGCCCAGCACCTTTGGAAGGCACTCATCACACTTTTGGACAGCTCTGATTATTAGAAAGTTTTTTCCCTGACAACAAAGCCACATTTGTCTCTTTGCAACTGCTGTCCATTGCTACTGCTTCTGCCCTCTATTTTGGTCCTTTGAAAGAGATCATAGTCTTTATCATTGTTTAATGACTAGAGGGAGGGGAGAAGAATGAATACTAAAGAGATATACCTCTAGGCAAACTTAAATTTGTTATAAATAGAAAAGGCTCTTAGCAGATGTCATCCCATAGACATGCACATATATTTGTATACATATACACAAGCCTTTGAAGCAATCATAAGCCCAGTAAGCATCAGTCTTATATAGAGTGTTATTAGAGAAAAAGGGAACTATTCTCTGAGAGTCCCTTCCTCATCCTTAACTTCCTCAGTCTGTTTTATGATTCCTACAAATAAAGTTGTACTACATGTAAGATAAGGAAGAATTATCCTATTCCCCTATATGTACATATTATTAATGGAAGCTGTATACTTTCCCTAAATGTAAAATGGGGACCTGCCTCTAAGAGTTGTTGTGAGCATCAAATGAGATTTGTATAAAAAAGAACTTAGCAAAAATTCTTAAAAATAGATGATACACATAATATATAATAATGCATAAATTTTAAAATATGATTACTCAAACACACACACATAAAATAAATGGGAACTGGAGCTTCTTCTTACCAACATGTTCGTTATGGAACATCATTAATTACAAATGAGTACTCTATTAAAAATAGTTGTTAAGCTTTTCTTACTTCCCATATGGAGAGAGAAAAGACTACCAAATATACATAAACTCTATTTACAATCTTATAAGTGTTCTAAGAGGTGTTTTGGGCTTTAAAAAATTATAGCTATGTACTCTCTCATCTTTTGTTCTTAAAATGAGGGACTTGTGCTCCTTCTATCAAACTAGTCAGTTTCCTTTCTTTAGAGTTGTTTTTTGCCTTTGTGGTTTTAAAAGTCCCAATAGACTTAAGTTCATAAATAGCAAACAAGGAGTACATCTAATGCTTATATGTATATCCCTCCATCTCGGACATATATGTTCTCTATGTATAAGCCTAAAAATGTGCTCCTTAAAAATCATAATTTTTAAAGGTTAGATTTTATTTTTGTTGCATAGCCCTAAACATCCTCAAACATTATAAGCAAGATTGCTCATTACCTCACCTTAACAAGTCCATCCAGCATGTATCATTTGTAATTATATATGACTGTGTCCCAGATGACCATTTTCCTCTAAAAAAGCTTAACTTAAAATAACTTACTGAAATTTTAATATCAAAATGAAGTTTGCTACCAGGAACAGGAATAAAATTTAGTTTGGGAAAGATTATGCTTTTCAATTTGAAGAAAATACTTACCAATTGTGAGATTAAAATTGAGGGCCTACAGGTAGATAATTGCCTGGAAAATGGACATAGATTCTCATTAGGGCAGAAATTCATATTCTAAAGAAACTCATCTAACAATTTGGTAGCTTGGGAATATAATCATGTCTTCACTTGCACATAAATGTATAGCAATTACTATAAGAAAATGGCTCAGAGTAGAGAATCTATATCCAAAGTCTAGATAACCAGTGACTATTTTTAGGGAAAGTTATAAAATGGAGGCAAACTAAAAGGCTTTCTGCTCATAATGCTGAAGCATCAAGATGCTTGCAAGGCTCCCTGTGTTTACAGTCCAGTTCTGTAGCGTGAAATGCAAGGTATCTTTTCCATATGAAAGTGTACTAACACCATGTTTCAGGCTCTTTCTGGGGTGGGTAGTATTAAAAACCACAGAAGCAACAGGAGTTTGTTACACAAAGCAGGTGCCTGCTAAGGAAAGAGCCAATTTGAAATAAGTGAAGAGAGACTAAAGCCTCTGGGAAATCTTATCTAAACTCCAAGCTGAAAACTCAAAAATCTCTGAGGCTTCATGAGAATTACCAGCAAGCTTTTCCCCTCCCTTCAGCTGTCAACATTGTTTGCTAAAAAATGAATGGGAGGGTGGAAGTATTTTTAACATTAAAGGAAGAGTTCAGTTTTCAATTTTCTAAGAGAGTGTATTCTCTTCTCCCTAAACATAAACTGTTTATTAAAATTTCAGTTTTTCTCTCAACTTGTCTTTCTCATAAAAGGAAAAAAAATGTCTATTTCCCAAGGAGCCAAATAACAAGGAGGAAATCTGAAGGTGCCCATACATTTTTTCCTTCCAAGCTTAGATCACATATTTTAATGCAGACATTTTGCTTATATTGTAATACATCACTATTTTAATAAAGTAGAGGCAGTCACATGTCCTAGAGTATCCCAGGTGAGAAGCCTGGCAAATATTCAAAAATTGCTTTGCTTTCCCACAAAGTCTGAGCATAGGAAAAAATGAAAAATAACTGCTGTCAAGGTCATCCTTGACCCACTCTCTTCCAATTTGTATACCTTCTTCTCTAGCATAGTCACCTCTTAATTGCTTTCAATTTCATAGCACTAGTCATATTCTTTGGGTTTTCCCTCACTCCATTTCTCTTTGGGGACTTTATGGCTTACTCTTTTGTTCAGTTACTTCTGTTCCTGAGTGATAGGTTAAATTCCAGAAGACTGGGCTGTGATTTGGAGATGGAGTCCTACATTTATATGATGTGGACAGTAAAAATGAGAATAGAATCTAACACAACAGACAATAGGGTATTTGTGTCACCTGGACCAGGTTTGTTTTTTTTTGGGGGGGGGAAAAAGGACTGCTCAGAAATGGTAAAGTCCAGAAAAAGGAGTTGTTATAGGTAGGAGATGAGGAGATTCTAATGAGCCATAGTGCATAGGAAGAAAACACAAAGTCAGGAATTAATCAGATGTTTTTTATGACTGTTAATGCTTCATTCTGTTAGGACAGTTTGTAGTTTCTGATCTTACTAGTACCATAGCTACAATGACTTACTCTCTTGTATTATAGATTTGTCAGAGGAAAACATAGGCATTTTGTTTAAAAAACTATTGACTATAAAAAACTCACCTTATATAAGTGACTCCCAGAAAAGCTACCAGGTTCAAGGTAAGTAGCTTGAGTTGCTACAAATTTGCTTAATTATTTTGGTCAGCTAGCATACATGATCTGAATAAAAGAAAGTACTTAAAGAAATGGTTTAGTCAGAAAAAGGGCAGCCAAACTTGTCTCTCATAAATTTTCTCACAAATAAATATCCCATCAGTGAGAAGAGTGTACAAGTCTAGGGAGCATATGTGCAGTGGAAGCATGTGTGACAAAGACAGATGCTTTTCAGTGCACATAAATGGAGTCATTACCTTGGACCTCCCTGAGGGAATTTCTTGGTGCTTAGTCACTTAGGCAGTGCTGTGCTGGTCTCATGGTCATTACTAGGTATTGCTTACTCCCTCAATCCTCATGTGGTTATGTAGTTTTTTTCCTGCCTTCTGCTTCTGGAATCTGATTTTTAGAGTTATAAAAACCAGAAATGAGAATTATGGAAACCAAGGAATAGGAATCCAGGCTGAGTTTTACAGGCAGAACATTATTGATGCCCTAAAAAGCAAGAAACAAAAAAGCTAATATTTAATCTTTTGGAATGATTTTTGCAACCTCAGTCCAATGGAAGATTACTTGGTGGGTTCAGTGTTATATAGGAAATAAGCTAAATTATGAGAGATGTAATATTGGGAGGATTTGAAGGAAATACTTATACATTTATTCTTTTTTCAAGTTTATTTTTATTAAAAAATAGAATAAGAAAAAAAAGAAAAAACAGAAAAAGAATATAAAACAACAAAAAAAGAGAACATTGTTGTGTATCCAAAAAAACATCAGGGATGATTCAAAATATATAATGACAAATTACCAGTTCAAGAAAGTATGTATATATATATATATATATATATATATATATATATATATATATATATATATATATATATATGTATATGTATATATATTAGTAGAAGAAATTATATCCATGAGTGTCCATCTTTTCTTTACTTCCTTGTAAATTGTTCTACTGTACACCTTATTTATTTTGTTCCTTTTTACCCCCTTTCATCCATTCCCTACCCCCAAGCAGACTATAGTTAAGAAAGGATACATTTGTAGATACACACACACACACACACACACACACACACACACACACACACACACCACACACATCCCTTTCCTATTCCTGCTGACTCTTTGCTTTAATTCTGCTCCTTTACTTGCCTTGCTATTATTTAATCTTCCCCCAATTCTCTCATAGATCCCTCCCTTGTCTTCTTCCCTTACCCTTTGCTTCCTAGTCCATTCATCTCTTTCCCCTTTATAGATTTTGGAAGGTGCTATACCCTTCATGGTATCTATGTAGTGTTGCCTATTTAACCCATTCCTGGTGTTCTAAAAACTTATAGAACTCCCAGCCTCCTTCCCACCTCTAATGCCTCTGTTCTTCCTCTGCACCTCATTTGTAACATGATTACTATTTTTACCTTACTTCTGCTCCAATCTTTCTTTTGAGTTACCCTATTGTTGATAGCAATCTTAAATATATAGCTTGGGTTTAATTGATACAAAGTCCTTAAAATCTGCAAGTTTGTTGACTGTCCGTGTTTTCTCATTCAATATTATACATAATTTTGCTATGATACTTTTGGTCACACACCTACTTGTTTTGATTATTAGTGGATATGGTTCTAGGACATGCAGTCTTTTATTATATATGCCAATAAGTCCTGTATAATTTTAACTGTAGATCCAATGTATTTGAATTATTTTTTTCTTGTTTTTTTACAAAATGTTCTCTTTGATCTGGGGATTTTGAAATTTGGCAATAATATTCCTATGTGCTCTCCACGAAGGAACTCTGAAGTGGTTATCAGTGGATTGTTTCTATTTCTAATTTCCCTTCATGTTCTATTATCCCAGAACAATTTTCTTGGTTTATTTCTTGCCTTATTTTGTCAAGGTAATTTTTTTTTTGGTCACAACTTTCAGGCAGTTCAATTATTCTTATATTTTCTCTTCTTGATCTGTTCTCCAGCTCTATTGTTTTTCTTGTAAGATGTTTTACATTCTGTTTTATTTTTTCATTCCTTATTATTTTCTTGTTTTTTTTTTTCTTGGTTATTTCTTGATTTTTCACCAGTCTATATTTGCCCTGGGGAGCAAATTTGTTCTGTTTGTGGAGGAAATCTGGAGAACTTGAAGTTTACCAACCTACTCTGCCATCTTCCCATGATCCTTTCCCCATATATTTATTTTTGATGTATCTTTGAAGTAAATCATACTTTGAAAAGGCTATCTAATGTTAAATAGTTAAATAGAAGTACTATATAACTAAAAATGAGGGAATAGAACTAGTAGGAGCCTGAGACAAATTCCTGCCTTCATTTGGGTCTAGCAACAAGTCTCTAAGAAGAACTTTGTGTTTCAATAGACTACTAATTTAATGACCAGACAACTAAAAAACTAATAGTGATTTGGTTTGCATTAAAAAAGGAATACTGTCTAGGACTGCAGTTATACTGTTCCTGATCTCTTCTGACTATCCATGGAGTATCATATTCTATTGTTGTTATATTGTAGGGAGGACAATGACAACCTAGAAATTGTTCAGTGCATAGTGATTGATGATGTCTTGGAACTTTTACTGTATATGATGAAGAAATAGGGAATGGTTAGCTTTGAGGGAAAAAAAAATTCAAGATGGTAAAGGATAGCTCTCTCTAAGCATTTGAAAGATTGTTCAAAGAAAAAAGAATTAGTCTAGTTTTGCTTGGCTCCAGAGGGTAGAAGTGAAAATAGAGTTGAAAAGATGAAAGTTAGAAAAAAGGCAGATTGAGGTAGATGAAAGGAAATGAGTCCCCAGCAGCTAGCACAATTCTTTATATATAGTAGGCACTTAGTAAATGCATATTGAAAGTCTGATAATTGACCCTAGCTGTTGGGATAACTTACTATTTGACAAAAACTGCTGGGAAAATTGGAAACTAGGCATTGGCCCACACCTAACACCATATACCAACATATGGTAAAAATGAGTTAATGATTTTGACATAAAGAGCGATATGAAGCAAATTAGAAGAACAAAGGATGATTTACCCCTCAGATCTGTGGAGAAGGAAGGAATTTGTGAACAAAGAAGAATTGGAGTTCATAATTGAACACAAAATAATTTTAATTATATTTAGTTGAAAAGTTTTTGTACAAACAAAATTTATGCAGATGATTAGAAGGGAAGCAATAAACTGGGAAAATATTTTTATATTCAAAGGTTCTGATAAAGAACTCATTTCTAAAATGATAGAGAATTAATTGAAATTTATAAAAATTCAAGCAGCTCTCCAACTGATAAATGATCAAAGGATATGAACAATTTTTAGATGAAGAAATTAAAACCATTTCTAGTCATATGAAAAGGTTCTCTAAATCACTATTGATCAGAGAAATACAAATTAAGCCAACTCTGAGGTAGCACTACTCAGATTGGCTAATATGACTGGAAAAGATTATAATGAATGTTGGAGATGATATGGGAAAACTGGAACACTAATACATTATCGGTGGAGTTGTGAAATGATCAAACCATTCTGGAGAGTAATTTGGAACTATACCCAAAGAACTATCAAACTGTGCATACCCTTTGATCCAGCAGTGTTTCTACTAGACTTATATCCCAAAGAGATCTTAAAGGAGGGAAGGGGACCCACATGTGCAAAAAATGTCTGTGACAGCCTTCTTTGTAGTGGCAAGGAATTGGAGACTGAGTGGATGCCCATCAGTGGGGGAATGGCTGAAAAAGTTATGGTATATGAATATAATGGAATATTATTGTTCTGTAAGAAATGATCAGCAGGATAATTTTAGAGAAGCTTGGAGAGACTTATATGTTAAGGACCATGCCTAAGTGAAGGGACAGGTCAATTCTCCAAGAGCCTCCACAGCTGTGGATCATAACATCTGAAGGAGTTACAAAACAGCCTTTACTGACACAGGTATTGCTTGTGGACTGGGAATAAAATAAATTGGAGGCAGAGGGAAGAAGTCAGAGAATACAACTGCTTCTCAATCTCCTTGTATTATCACATGAAGAGATCCATTCTATAGGTCTGAGTTAGATCTCCAGCAGCCACTGGCAGGTGGCTCCTGTATCACAGCACTTAACGTGAATTGATGTTAAGTGAAATCAGCAGAACCAGGAGATCAAACATGGCAACAACAAGATTATACAATGATCAATTCTGATGGACATGACTCTTGTCATTGAGGTGATTCAGGCCAGTTTCAATGATCTCATGATAAAGAGAGCCATCTACACCCAGAGAGAGGACTGAGTGTGGATCACAACAAAGTGTTTTCATTCTTCTTCTTGTTGTTTGTTTGCATTTTGTTTTCTTTCTCATTTTTTCCTTTTTGATTTGATTTTTCTTGTGTAACATGACAACTATATAAATATGTATAGATATATTGGATTTAACAAATGTTTTTACCATGCTTAACATATTGGATTACTTGCTATCTGGGGAAGCGGATAGGGAGAAGGGAGTAAAAATTGGAACACAATGGTTTGCAAGGGTTAATGTTGAAAACTATCCATGCATATGTTTTAAAAAGAAAGAAGCTTTAGTAAAAAAGAAATCCTAATAATTAGTAAATAATAAGCATTTATTAAGCATCTACTATGTGCTAGGCATTGTGTCAGAAATATAAAAAAGGTAAAATTTTCAAGGATCTCATAGTCTAATGGGGAATATAGGATATATAAATAAGCTATATGTTAGGATTACTAAGTGAGAACTCAGGTTGTCTGGACAGTGACAAGGTGAGAATTCAGGTTTTCTGGACAATTACAAGGTGAGAACTCAGGTTGACTTGATAGAGGGGGCAAGCTCATTGGCTGGAGTGGTTCTTCCCAGAAGCCCTTGCATTATCCCACGCCCATTCTCTGGGAGGATAAAAGAGACAGCACTGGGCCCAGAGAGCAGATCGGCCTGGAGAAGGATAAGAGCTGGAGGAGATTCAGAGCCAGGATTCAAGAAGAGACTCTCTGCATTACATCAGGCCTGATGGGGCTCTCTGCAGGAAGGGAAGTCACTTCTAAGGACAAGAGTTAACAGCAACTGCCTGGAGACAACGGTTCTCTACAGGATAAAGAATCTGTCGGAGAGATTTGAGTAGAAGACACAGCAGATCTCTTCCCAGAGAGCGATCCAGCAGCTTCTGGAGACGACAGCTCGCTACAGCTATATACAGGATAAATCAAAAATAATCAAAGTAAAAACAGAAAAAAAGCACTGGGAAAAACTTCCTGCAGATGCTGGGATTTCAGCTAGGACCTGAAGGAAGTCAGGAGGTAGAGAGTTACAGGGAGAACAATCTAGACAAGGGGGAAAGTTAGGGGAGAGAGTGTCTTGTTTGAGAAATGGCAAGGAGGCCTCAGGATTGCAGAGGACTTGGTGAGGTTTAAGGTACAAGAAGATTGGATTAATATGGTGGGGCAGATTGTGAATATCAAGTAGAGGATTTTATATTTTATCCAGAAAGTCATAGCAAGCCACCGGAGGTTATTGAATAGAAAGGTGACGTGGTCATATCTGTGCTTTAGGAAGATCATTTTGACAGCTGAGTGAAGAATAGATTGTATTGCTGAGAAACTTGTGGCAGGTAGTTCAATCAGGAGGCTATTGGAATAGTCCAGGCATCGGACAAAGGATGTATATGATTGTCTACATATCTTGTTTTGATAGGACTTGGCAGTACATTAGATGTAGGGGATAAGAAAATAAAAAATTGAGAATGACATCTAAACTGAGAATTGCAAATCTGGATAATTGAGAGGATGGCTGTAATCTTTACAGTCATAGGAAAGTTTGAAAGAGGGAAGAAGATTTTTTTTGGTAAAGATAATGAATTTAGTTTTGGACAAGTTAAGTGTAAGATGTCTTTGGGATGTAGTTTGAGATACATACTAGGCAATTTGAGATGTGAGACCAGAAGTCAGAGGAGATCTTAGAACCAAGAAGAAAATTTAAAAATCATTACTACAGAGATGACAATTGAATCCATGGGAACTAATGAGAACATTAAGTCAAATTTCCTTTGTTCTTGAAGAAAACCAATGACTTTAGAAGTCTTGCGTTGTAAGTAAATTGAGTTTGAGTAAGGCAGGGCTGTACAAAGTCATAATTCACTTTTTCCTATAGTCATTTAAGTCCAGTGGCAGAACATAGATCAAAACCACTGGCAATAACCCCAAATGCAGTGGGGAGACCTTGGGTCTCTTTAAGTTAAGGTCTTTCTGAGGTTTCAGTTTGTTTGAGAACATACCCATTCAATGATTAAAGTAATTAAGTAAAAATTGAGGCAAAGATGGCTTAGTTTGTCTTCTCAAAAGAATCAGTCTGAGAGAGGAAAACTTTTTGGGCTTCTGAGCAGAACAAAAACAATTGCTATTTACACTCATTCTGGCCCATCAAACCCCAAACTTTGAACAAGTGAGGTTTGGGCTGGACCTATTATTGGCCAATCAATGAGAGTCAAAGAGAATTGGATTAAAATTATATAGTCAAGTAGCTCCATTTGAATCCCAAGAGGATTTATCAAATCCTCTGGTTTTCCAGAAACTTATTTTAAGAAATCATAAATGTGAAATAGCATAGAGGAAGAAGAGGAGAAAACCCAGAATGTCCAGATTTGTCCCTGTGGGACCTCTATGGTTAATGGAGATGTTGGGTAGATAAATATCCAGCAAAGAATATTGAGAAGGAGCATTCAGATAGGTAGGAAGAGAACCTGGAGAAAACATCAGGATAATCTGGAGAGAAAGTATTAAGGAGATAGATAGGGTTAATTGGATAGAGTCAAAGGCTGATAAGGTGAAGAATGTTTGAGGATTGAGAAAAGACCATTAAATTTGGCAATTAAGATAGATTATTATTTGGAATTATTTCAAGGTAGACGGATTGGTTTTAGGAAACGTTCCTCCTTCATTGGAAGTTTTCAGTTAAAGGCCAAATAACCAATTGCTCATTATATATTAAAATATATTTTTAATTAGGTTCCAGTTGGGCTAAAGGTCCTGTGAAGTCACCTTTCAATGAATTCTGCATGATTTAGAAACGAAAGGCATCTTAGAGATCATTATGATCTAACCCTCACAACTTGAAAAACAGGAAGGTTAGATCTCTTACTCATAATCACAAAGATGGTACCTAGCAGACTAATACTCAACCTTTGGACTAAAATCCAATATTCTTCTCACTATAGGAATATATTTTTGATGATGCATCACTTTTCCTAAGTGTAAAAGGGCACCCTCTATAAGGTCACAGCCATGTAACTATATTTGGCAAGTCCTATGTTATCACTTTTTCTTCACTCCTCCTGTTGTCATAACTAGCAATATATTCTTTAATATAAAGTAGAAAATTGAAAGGCGAATTTTTGAATACTAAATATCTTATGCTGTAGAAGCACATTTGCAAGATTTTACATTTTTCTGAAAATAATAAAATTGCTTCAGGATAATTCTGTGAGGTTGTAAAAAATGAGGTGGCTACCCTTTCCAGGTGAATAGATGGACATTTCTAAAGGGGGATGACTTGTGACCAGATAGAATTTATTAAGGATGCATATACTCATAGTTCTCTGCTGGGAGCTACACAATGTAATCAGCAGTAGCATCAAAAGGCTTCTAACACCTAATTATTGCATTTTTGTGACTGCTGGAACTGAAATAAAAGAAATATGAGCAAAGATATTTGTTTCAGGACATCCGATGACTTGGGTAAAGGCATAGATATTCTGCGCATCAAATCTGCAAATATCACAAAGCTAGGAGGGATAAAGGAAGTGTTGGATGTCACTAAGGATGCAAAAAATGATCTTGATAAGCTAGAACAATAGACTTCAAAAGATTTTGACAGTAGATGGTGTTGGGGGGGTACATAAGGGAAGAGAATATCTCTGATAAAAAGAATACAGAGAATAAGGTGAGAAAATAAGCCATTTTGTAAAGAGAAAGGGGAGGGCATTTGGCAATGAATTGAATATATAAAATATTGGGATAAAACAGAATATTCTGAAGTTCCTAAATTTTGTTGCAAATTCAGCCATTTACTATGATAGCAAAGTTGGGCACAGAACAAAATAATGGAGGGCAGTGCAGGTGACCAGTGATGATATAAATATTGGATAGCACAATTAGACACTAGATAGTGACATTAAAAAAGTCTCTTTACCTCCTTTATTTTGATTTTTTCCCCTATAAAATCATGAGGACATTATCTCTAATATTCATTCTATTTTAAAGTCTTAATCCTATTTCCTTTTTCCTTTTTCAATTTGAACTGGTGGGAGGATCTAGTTCAGTTAACCATAGTTTCTCTTCTCTAGGCATTCCAAAAATTCAATCAGATGAATATATGTATAGAACTCATAGAGTTTAATTCCCTCCAAACTCATCAGTGTAAGACTTTTGTCTTTAGTACTTTGCAAAGTAAGATAGAAATGTAGGTCTCTGTAATATAGAGTTGTCATAAGCTTTTAATGATTCCCAAGAATGCTTTTGAAAAATAATCTGGTCAGCTCTTTTTTCATAACTGGTAATAAGATTCTATAATAGAGCTAGGAAGCTTAGGACTCTTCCACAGATTTCCCCTTGCCTTTAGAAGTCTCCAAACATTCACATTTCATAGATTATGTTGTTTAAACACATCCACAACAGTGACCTGCAAAATGAGTTGATTCCCTTGATTCATTGGCTTGCTTTTAATTCTTTGTGCCAACTATTGACTTCATAACCTTTAGACTTAATCACCTTTATAAAATAACCTTTTAGAAGCACAGAGCATTAAGAAGACGTGGGGGCAGGCCCTGACATTTAATGCCATAAGGAAAAGATAGGAGCATCTCCCTTTTCCTGGACCATCTCCCTTATTCTGGACCCTTGTTTCTGAGGCAATGTGTCTTTGAACATGGAAACCAATCTGCCAGTGACTCTTTTGATGAGGGCCTCAAACATTGGAGGCCCTGTTCTCATCCTTCCATTTTGGCAACATGACAAAAGGCAAACCACAGATACCAGCCTACATCCTTTTGCAGAACAACATTTGCCTATTCTCTGTTCTTAGAATGAGCAATAGAATGTGCATTTTGATGATTAAGGCAATTCTGGATAATATTTTACATTCCTTTCTGCTGATATAATAGAAGAAATTAAGTATAGTCATTTGGGTGGGCAATGAAACTCTCTGCTATAAATGCCAAACTATTACTCAAGAAATATTCATTAATTATCTTCCTTAGATGGCAGATGGCAGTTCAGTGGAATGAATTGAAGCAGATTATAAGTCAGAAGACAGGTTACATGATCTTAGGCAGGGCATTTAACTTCAGCCTCAGTTTCTTCATCTGTAAAATAAGATGAAACTAGATGGTCTCCAAGGCCCTTCCCAGCTATGGTTCAATTGTGGCAGAGTGGAAAAAACTCTAAATTTGGAGTCAGGACTTTTGTTTTAAACCCAACTCTGCTAAGCACTCTCTGTGTGACTACACAAGTCACATCTCTGAATGTGACTTTCTCATCTGTAGTATGGAGGTGGGAACATTAGACTAATTGATTTCTATAGCACTAGGCATTCTTGCAGGATGAGATAGGGAAGGGAAAAAGGAAGATGAATGCAAAAAATCATAGACATCATGATCCTTACTCTCAACATTAAAAATATATTTGAGGAGATAAGACTAGCACATATGAAACAATGAGATAACAATACTATTTAGTACATGATTAGGTACCAAATTTAGGGTAAAGAATACCAATGTTAGAGAAATCCAAGTTAATGCAAAATGAATCCTTAGTATGCACAGGCATAGATAGATGAGTAGCTTGATTTTTAAAGAATGTTACATTGAATAAATTCTCATACCTAATGACTTAGTTCTTTCTCCCACTTGCGTATTTATTCTTGACTCAAATTTAGAAGTGTTTTAAGATGTATTTCTCATAGTCCCTGCTATTGAATTGAAGGTTGAAGCTGGTGAATTGCATAAGTTTAGGAATTCTGAACTAGAGTAAAACTAAAGCATCTGTAGTGTCTTCCACCAATAAAGTAAGCCATCATGGTGACGGGCGTTGGCGGGTGATCATATTTATGAAGTGCCTAGCACTTACTAGGTGCTGTCTAAATGTTTGTTCCCTTCCCTTCCCCTTCTATCTCATGACCTGAATTGAGAACTCCTTCTAATTGTACCCCGTTGCAATTTTCCAATTCTAAGAGCTTAGGAATTTAACGTAGAAGGCAACTAGGTAGTATAGTAGTAGATAATGTGCCTGGCCTGGAGGTAGGAAGGCTTTTCTTCCTGCGTTCAAATCTGTCCTCAGACACTTACTAGCCGGGTGACTCTGGCCAAGTTATTCAACTCCATTTGCCTTGGGTTCCTCGTCTGTAAAATGAGCTGTAAAAAGAAATGATAAACAATTTCAATATCTCTGCCAAGAAAAGCCCAAATGGGGTCACAGAGAGTAGGACACGACTGAAAAAAAACTGAACAACCAGCTACAAAAGCTGTTCATTTGATGAGGAAATGGAGACTCAGGAAAGCTTAATGTTTTGTTTAAGGTCACATAAGTAAAAGTGTCAGACCCATGTTCTTTGTCTTGATGCACAGAATACTGACAAGACTTGAGTAGAAAATTTTGGTACTAAATGTCATATGAAAAACATAATAGCATATCAGTTATTTTTTGGAAAAGTAGTTGAGTTGGTATTATCAAGTGCTTTATTTAAAAAATGAACTTTTCAAGCTACCTTCCCACAGCATAAGGCCAATGCATTTAACCAGTATGATTGGTTTATAGAGCAGCATTACATATACCTTCTCTCTCTTCCACTTTACCATCTTCTGTGGTGTTTCTCATTTTATCCTATACTAATGTCTCACCTGCCCATTCAATTTATATTATGAGGCCATTAGAGAGCACAGGCTATGTTTTCTGCATAGCAATATGTGCAAAGTCTAAGAGGGCACTCAATAAATGTGAAATATGGCTTTTAATAATAACATTTGCTTGTGTCTTCTTAAGAGTAAATCATAAGTCTAAGAGGGAGGGTCACAAACAGTGACAATGCTACATATGGCCTCTCCAGCAAATCAAATTATAATTCGTATATGATTAAGTAGAAAGAATATAGAACTAGGAGGTCAAAAAGCCTGAGCTCTAATTTCTGCTGTCAGTTAATAACTATGTGACTGTGAGCTAGATGCTTTACCACTCTGCCCCTATGCTCCATCTACAAAGAGAGAGCATTGTGTAAGAAAACTTTTATAGCCTAGTTCATTTTCTAGTCTCTTAACCTTCTTTTCCAGAAGCATCATGATATAACGGATGGAGTGTTGGACTTAATCTCACGAAGACTTTTGATCAATCTTATGATCTGATAACTAGTTAGCTATGTAACTCTGGGGAAGTCACTTAACTCATCTGAAAAACATAGTTGGATTCAGTGGCTACTAAGGTACTTCCACCAACAAATATATCATTCTATGTCTAACTTTCTATGTATCTGGGTGTCTCCTTTTCTCCACTTTTATGATTTATCATCATCTCAAATGCAATACATCTTCACTGAACCCAGGATCTTCCCTCAAAACAGCTAGTTCTCCCTTTAAACTGCTCCATTTTCTATAGTGGAAAATGGCTGGAAGCTTAAAGGTAACTGCATCCCCAGTGAGCACACCTAGGGTAGGGGAGCTTCCTTCCATGTCCCAGCCTAATCCACTGCTCAGAAACCAACCAGGTCTTAAGGATTCAGTAGGAGTAGGTTATAGGGAAATCTTTCCTCCCCTAGCTTCCATTGCTCATTTACCATCAAATGCTGGTCTCCCCTTCCCAGCTACGTATAGACCCTACTAACAGTTGTCTTCCTTCCTGAGGTAACCCAGAATGTCTCTCCATTCAAATCTTCAAACTAACCAAATTTAACTCCTTATCAAAAATCAATTATAGGAGATCTTCTACTCTACCATTGCTCCTATAGGTTTGCTTTGGCCTTATCAGGTGCCCTCCCACTTCCTCACCTAGATAGAATTCAGGACCCTTTTAATCCCACTGAAGTTGAATACTCTTCTAGGTGTTTTCTCCCCCAGCTGGAATCTGAGCTCCTTGAGTTTTGTTTGCATCTTCAGCATTTAGCACATAGTAAGCATTTACCCCTGCTATATCTTTCCATCTCAATGGTAGCTACTTTGTACTAATCACACAGGATTGAAGCCTTTGAGTTACTTCTGACTTTCTCATTCATTACCAATATCAGATAAGTCATTGATCTACTTTTTCCTTCAAGACATTTCTTGAACTAGTGCTTTCATAGTGTTATAATAAACTCCCAAATCATCGCCCCACCTGTAGTCTCTCCTCACTTCATCTCATCTTAAAAACTTTTGCCCCTTAACTTTAAAGAGTGTGATAGTTGTAATTTTTGAAATATGTTGTTTGTTAGTGTAGTATAAATGATAGGACTCCAATATGGAATCACTTAGGCTAAATAGTCCTGATGATCATAAACATTTAAGCAATAACAGACAGCACACTTCTCCAACTGTCCTGACCCTATGTCAAGCATGCAAACAATTATGGCTCCTGGTTGGATCAGGCTCTCAGCTTTGTGCTAAATGCTGATTTGTCTTTGTCCAAGGATAGGGTTATTAGCCAAAATTATCTGCCATTATGCCACCAGTATAAACTTTAGGTTCCACTTGACTTATCTCCTCATTCTCTCTCAAAAGCATCATGATCATTTCTGATACTTTGCCTCTGGCCACATCCTACAATCATGATGGGGGACTGTTTAACTTTTACAATTGCATCCCTAGTAATTAACTATCACAGTGCTTGGACAAAATATTTTTTGATTAATCAATTGGTTGTAGATTCAAGGAGCATAAATCTGGAGCTAAAGAATCGACATCTTCCATTGACATCACATCAGTAGGCAGAATGTTAAAATGTTAACATTGCCTGCCCTTGAAAATCACAAAAAGGAAATTCTCAGAACTACAGAACAAATGCTTATGGGGTAGTCAACCTTGCCATGTGGAGAATTGGAAAGTCTATAAAGAAAATATTCTGTGTTGTTAAGACATATATGAAGTTGGTCATACTCTATTTTTTTTGTTTTTTTGCTCTACCTGATCCTTTCCTCTACAGTCACTTGGACAACAGCGTTGTTCAGTAGGCAAGAAACATTTTAGTTACACATGTATTTTATACATCTATATCCTTATTTAGATATGCTCACATTATACATATATAGGCCTAAAATATTCTATTTAATAGGGATAAAAATTTGCATCATAAAATTCTTTTCTGGTTCAACTTTTTTGTCTCTTTATATATACTCAGCAAATCATCAAATGTCTTGCATAGAGATGATTTAGAGATTTTGAGAATGAATCTTTTTACCCTTTTTAAATACTCATTTATAACACAGGCAATGTTTACACTATGCCAGAACATCTGGAGGAAAACTGAAAAATACTGTCAGTCATCTAGATATGATGTCTAAAGCATACCAAATAGCTGAGTGACACTTTTGGAAACATCCATATGAATATATCAGTTATTTCTTTAAAGGCTTAGACAATAATATAAAATTATGTAGGAATTTTAAATTACAAAATGGCCCTTTCCCCCTCTTCCTGCTACTAATTTTCTTATTTTGGGGGGTGCTGTGTGTCTCATGTAAAGTAGCTCAGGGCCAACAAGGACAGTCTGTAACAGATTTATACTATTCATTAAAGAAGGTAGAAGAACCCTACCTTAGATTAGTCTATTCCGAGTTGAAGTCAATATTAAATAGAAGGCATTTATTTCCAAATAATATCAAGCATGTAATTGGAGCTATGAAGAAAATTTTCTAATTTTGAAATAAACTAATTGGTCTATTATACAGTTAAGAAGGTGAATGAGATTGGAGGGGGTCCTTAAGGTGAAGAGAAAGGAAAAGGAGCATTTGGTTCTGGTTGGGAGCAGCTTTTCATCTCTCTGCAAAGCTAATTTCCTGCTTCCATAGGATACTTCAAAGCTGCAGACCTCATTCTATCCTATAATAGAGAGATTAAATGGGCCACAGGCACTTAGAACTGACCTCAAGACTCTATCTGATTCTTAAAAGGATAACAAAACCTGGGTGGGCCCAACCTGACACCAGGAACGAATAGCCAGAATCACATTTATCACCAAAAGGTGCTTTTATAGAAACTGAGTCAGTTAAACAGAATTTAAAGAAACAGTCAGGGAAATAGAGCCAAAGGGCTTTGAGCTTCTATGCTAGATGCTGATTTTTTTTTAACCAAGGTGAAAATGATTGGTCTTATTAATGATTATTTAATTTATTAATAATAATAATTTATTAATAATAGTAGCTAACATTTATATAGGGCTTTATGGCTATGGTAGCATGCTTTATAGGCATTATCTCATTTGTGCCTCAAACAACTCATAAGTGAGAAAATTGATGCAAAGAGAGACTGTGATTGGCCCATGATCACAAAATAATAATAGTCTTAATATATTATTTTTTAAGATTTGTGCTTTGTATATGTTATTTCATTCTCATGACAATTCTGAGAGATAGATACTACAATCACCTCTATTTTATAGATGAGAAAGTTGAGGCTTTGAAAGATTAAGAAACCTGACCAGAATCACATTATTTATAGTTGTCCAGTCAAATTGACCTTTCCACCACCTGATTCCAATAGCACTCTATTCTTTGTATCACCCACAGGCAGGATTTGAATCTAAATCTTTCTGGCTTTTACTCTAGTTTTAGTTCTGTAACAGCTTGCTGCATCCTCCTATAAAACACCCCCTCTCTCCTCCTATTTCCCACTTTGGTACAAAAGTTTGGAGAAGAGAAAACACCAAAAAGATTTGCTACTTTGTCTGAGTCCGACACTTTTTATGTGTGTAAACTTTGCTTAAAAGTTCTCAAAATTTTTTTTTAATCACAACATTGAAGAGTTATCACAGTGAGCAGTAACTTGGAATATTCATCAAGAAATAAAAAGAAATTAAGACTGAAATCAGGCAGGATCTAAGACCCAAATAAAAAGAGAAATGAGGTAATACTGAACTTATATGGCAAAGGAAGGAAGTAACAAAGTTTTGTTTGTTAACATTAAAAATCTAATAAATAAGATCTTACTATTATGTAGATTAATTAACTTAATTATCATTGGCTGTTGAGCCTGTATGAATTTATGATTCTCTGCAGAAACAATCACTCCTTGGTTGTGATATAGAATGAATCATGACAGAAAAAAGTTTCAGTGAAACTTAATCATATTCTTTGTATATTCATTTATAACTTCATTGGGGTGAAGACAAAAAACTTCTTTTTGAAATATTTCTAGGAGTCTTGTCTTATGACATAAAAAATGTAGATATGGTGTGTTAGTAGACAACTTAACTTTTATCTTTCTTTAATTAGTGTGCACTAAGGTAGAAAGAGCTAGCTTCAAAGTCAGAAAGATCTAGTGCCTGTCATTTAACCTCTTAGTGCTCTAGAGTTCTTGTTGAGCCCTGAATTAAAAAAATCATAGTCACTCCGCCTTCCTTGTCATTAGAACTGGAAAACTGAGTTTAGGAAAAAAGAGCCCAGGAAGAACCTAGAAGCTTCCAGCACCTGTACATACCATTGAGTCATAAACTCCAGATGCTTTATCTCAATCCTTGTTAGAATAATTCCCCCTCCTTTTGTTTATTGCCCCTCATCTCACTGTCTTCTGTCCATGGATCTTCTTATTTTGATCCCTATCCTGTCAAGATTAAGTTATGATCCTTTCCTGGAATCATGGCTTGTGCATACTCCCAGTGATTTTGCTCCCTCCTTATTTGCTTTTGTTTCCCCTATGAGACTGTATACTCAATTTATGTATTCTGTTTGCAAACGCTAGTTAGCTACAACCCTATATAAGTTCCCTGCCTCAGTTTATCTGGACAGAATGCTTTGGACAAGAATCCTATGCGGTCAACTAGCTTAAACTCTACAATAAAGATTAAAAAACAATCTCTGCTTGCCTCAGTTTCTCTGGCATTACATGCTTACCTGAAAAAAGAAAGTTTCTCCCATAAGAATGACCAGTACTAATGAATTCACATCCCCTTTCTTTTGGTTTCCTTGAAGGTATCCACTACTTTCTAGGGTACAGAATCCTAGAATCCTAGGTTGGGAGGGGATCCCAGAGGTTACCTATTCCAATATATATAAAATTTTAGATTGTCTTCCAAAATCCACATTTACATTTTCATCAGTCACAGAACAAGACTCCTTTAAAAATAATTTTAAAATGGTAGACTAGAATCTTCTCTGACACCTCTATCAAATGGTTTTTCAATGTTCATTTGAAGACCTCTAACCTAAGTTAGTCCAATTTACTTTTGACTAGCTCCAAGGATGCTTTTCCTTACATAGATTGTCCCTCTCTCTCTCTCCCACCCCTGTTTAAGCCACAAACTTGGATAAATTTGCCAGATGGCAGTTTAGCTCAATCTTCATTTTCACAGATTTTGAATCGTCATAATTAGCTATAATTATGGAAAAGCTGATGATTTTCCCCCTGTTTTGCCTAGGTGTACAGAACTTATGCTGCCATGCCATAGCTCTTTTATACTTTGCCCTCAATGTGTCAATGTTACACAATAACCCTACTAAATATGCCTAAATTACATGGATTCCTCATAGATAATTCTAGGCATCTTCTGTTCCTGACAGAAGTCTCTTCCTTATGCAAGCAAATCTATTTTGCCTAAGACAGATACTTTGTCTAATTTACTGCAAAAGCCCAAGGCTTCTCTAATTAAAGTAAATGGTTGAAGCTGTTAATGTATAAATGGTCTCTACCACATGCCCTACTTATCACTCCAGCTCTATTACATCAATGGATACATGTACTCATTGATGAGGGTATCCCCTACAGAATTGCTGCTAAGAGCTTATCCATCAGCTTCATCAGGATATAAATCCCATGGCTTTAAGCATTTGGGCCACTTCTGCTACTTTTCTTCTTTTTGGTATCAGTAAATTTAGCATTTGAAATTAAGGAGCCACAAATTCATTTAGCACAGTGTCTGGCATATAGTAGACACTTAATAAATGTTTATTTATTGATTAAATGCTGATCACAGTCAAGAATACTATTGTTAGTAACTGCACTCTTGGGGTTGGCCAATATATGGCACACTAAGTCAATAAATACTTATTAAGCACTGATTATATGCCAGTCATCATACAAAGTGTTAGAGATACAAGAATATGCAAAAAAAACATGGTGTCTGCTCTCAAAGAACTTAACATTCTAATGATGGAGACAGTAAGTATAACAATTATATCATATATATATTATATATATATGTATATATATATAATGTAAATGGGAATTCGCTATATGTGTGTGTGTTAGAGAGAGAGAAATAAAGACAAGAAAGAAAGAAAGAGAGAGAGAGAGAGAGAGAGAGAGAGAGAGAGAGAGAGAGAGAGAGAGAGAGAGAGAGAGGAATTGACCTTAGAGGGAAAACATTGAGATAGAGGGGGAAGATCCAGAAACACCTCCAGCATAGGATAGAAGAATTTGCTAGGTAGAATTTGCTGATGTGTTGAAAGAGAACATTCCAAGGAAGAGGGATACCATTGCAAAGGCATGGAGACAGGAGAAAGAGTGTCATGTATGAGAGACTTGAAAAAGATGAGGGTCCTTGGTTCACAGAGTATAGGGAGTCTTGTTGAGTATAATAAAGCTTAAAATATAGGAGTGGGCAGAGCTGTGGAAAGCTTAATATCAAAGATCATTTTATATTTAGTCTTGGAACCACTGGCATTTATTGAGGGGTACAGGTGTTTGGAACTGAGCTTTAGAACAATAACTTTGGTGGGTAAGTAAAAATGGATTGAATTAGGCACTGGAGACAGGTTATCAGAGAAGCCAGCAATCATTGGTCTTTTGCAAAATTCCAGCTTTCAGGTGATGATTTATTGTGAAATAGAAATGGTAAGAGTTATCAATAGATTTCATATGTGAAATGAATGCAAGAAGGGGAATCAAGGATCACACTTAAGATTGCAAGCCTTGGTGACTGGGAGAATGTGGTGCTCTTGACAAGACTAGGAAAATTTGTAAGAGGGAAAAGATTAGGGTATGTGTGCATGTGTGTGTGTGTGCACACACATGTGCTATCAGTGTGTCTGTGTATGTATGTATGCGTATTGGAGGGTGTTGATAAGTATTGTTTTCATTTTGAGTTGCCTATGGAAATCTGGGTTGAGGTGTCCAAGAGGCAGTTAGTAATATCATACTGAAGCTCAGGAGTCCATGAAGAAATAAGAGAAAACTAAAGCTGAAGACAGTCAGTAGCTAAGACCCCCAAGCTCTATTTGAAGGCAAAAAGCAAGGTGAGCTAACGTGAACCCAGGGGACATGAACAGAAGGGAATGAGATATTATGGATTCATGTTCTTTTTAAATGTAGATTTCCATTGTGATAACTTGATTAAACTATATTATTCCAGGTATGAGACACTGTTAAGATTTCTAGCATTAACTTTTCCAGCCCTAACTACCATGACCTGAAAAATTCTTCCTTTTCATCCTTCTGTCTTGTCATTCCCTTAGCACTTCTATGACAGACACATCATTAGCCCTGTGTTTTCCCCATCCATCTGACTGATTTGGCAATTAGGTGGCAGTCATCAAAGGGGAGAAAAGAAATAAATGCTGTACTTGTGTATTAGTCAAAAAGAGCATCTTTTTAGATATGGATCTCATTATCTTTTTCAACAATGCTTTTGAAAAAATGGAAAAGACATTACAATTGGTGATGTCATTTTAGTAATAGAATCCTTTTTCAGAAGTATGTTACCCAGAGTTTGAATCGGGTGCCTATCAATTTGCAAGAGAAATAGGCCAGGTTCTTTGATGCCTTTTTTTGTATTATTTTGGATGATTTAAGGACTTGTGTGGCACCCTAGTGCCTTCCTTTAGTGGGCTAAGATAAAAACTGGGAATGTCTGAAACTAATCAAAGAGAAGAAAGCTTTGATTGCAGTGAGAAATAGCAGTCTACAAACCATTAGCAATGGATGCAATTTTAGTAGAAAGCAGTACCTGCTTCAAAAATCAATCTTGAGAAAGTGATTGGAACATTGGAGTAATGTTTTGGCAGATAAAAGTAGAAAGCCTTCAGTTGAATGACACAACCTCAATGCATATATGAAGGGAATCCCTGTGAGCAAACTTTTACCTAAAAAACCACCAAAAGCAAAATTAAAAGCCTTGATAAAATACAATAAGCAAATCTCACCCAAATTTGATAACAGGGAAGGTAGAATAGATTCAGGGCAGTCATATGTTATATCAACATAGGTCTACATTTAAATGATGTGTGTGTGTATTATGTGGAGTGTAGAGTATATTGAGGGAAGATTGGCATCTCTAGTGTGAAGGCTGCTGAGCCCTATTCAGGACTACTTTCCATGTTTGTTATCTACCTGTCTCTCCAAGAAACTGTAGATTGCACAATGGCCACACCTGGGCTTTCGGTAGATTTGCTAAACCAGGTGGAGGGTAAGTGAAGGGTCTCTAATTCCTCAGCAAGCTGGGGGGAGGTGTCTACCTGGTGAAGACATCACCTGGTGGAAAGGGCAGATGAGAACAACTTGTTCTAACAGGTGCAATAGATGCTGTGGAGTATGTAGTGTCTATTTAGAAATGGAAGATACCAAGGTCATCCACTGAATCTTGAGCCTCACCAGTCATCTTGAATATGTCCAGCAACTGGACAGTGACTCTGGAAGAGACAGTGAGGTTGATGACTTCATGCAACTCTGCTTCACTTAAATATAATTTACACACAAATAAAAAGATCATTTCTACCTATTCACTTATGGCACTGGGTGAGTGATAAAGCTGCAAGTGCGGTTACAGTGGGAGCTGTATCACAACCCTGCATGGCATACAGGCAGCCCAAGTGATAGTTATCCCATTGAAAGCATCAGTGGGATTTGGTAACCCTAAATGCCTAAGAAGCCTTTTAAGAGATTGTACTGCTTAACTCCAAGTGCAAGGAAGGGGTTAGAAAGGGGTGCCTTAAAAATTGTCCACCAACTCTGGCCTGGTTACTGTGGCAGGCAGGGATCCCACCTTGGGGTCAATACACAAAAATGTACAAAAACTTTTGCAAAGTTGATTCCATTTGTCGTTGGTCCATGGAATATATATGTGTTGGTAGACAATACAAAATCCAGTAGCTCTTATTAAAAATGTATCAGATCCAAATAATATCTCTGAGTGAAACAAGATTGGCAAATAAAGGTCAGCTTACTGAAATAGAAGCTGGATACACATTTTTCTGGAGTGTCTGTAGGGAAGAGGAAAACCATAAATTTAATGTAGGTTTTGCAACCAAAATGAATTTGTTTGTTTATTCACTCTGGAAGGAATGAATGATTGGTTCGAGACAATGCAATTGTCATTTGCAGGAAAATGCCATTCCACTATAATCACCATAATGAACCTTGTTGATCCAAAGAAAAATCTTATGAAGACCCTTATTATCAATGTGCCAAAAAAGATAAGCTTATAAGTCTGGGTGACTTTAATGCTAGAGGAGATGCAGACTACCAGACATGGCAAGAAGTTAATTTACTACTGAAGTCTTCTGCATCTCATGATCTCATACTTGTCTTCTTTTCACCCAAATATAATAAAACTTCATGGATGCACCTTCACAGTAAATATTAGTATTTAATAGATCTGTAATTGTAAGAAGAAGAAATGGATAAGATGTGAACTCAACAGACATAAAAATGATGAAGGCAATGTGTAGTGAGTAGAGTGCTAAACTTATCATAGACTTAACCTCTCCAAGTTAAATATTTGCATTCAACAAAAGCCATGAATCCAATGCAAAAAGACTAACAGAAGAATTAATGTCACCAGATTACAATGCTTCTCTGAGGGAACAATTTGTGGCCAAATTGGAAGGTAAATTGGAAAAGGAATGGACAGCTTTTAGAGATTTGATGTACAGCACTACATTTGCTCATTTGGGTCAGAACTCAGGCAAACAGCAAGACTAGTTTGACGAAAATTAGGGGAAATTCAGAAGCTGTTAAGTGAAAAACAAGAACTCTACATGGTGTACCAGAAAAAACGTTTATCTATCTCTAAGAAAATAGCATTAAATTCCATCAAAAGCAAAGTAAAAACAAAAAAGGACACCAGAAACTGAGGTCCTTTCTCAAAACTTAGATGTAAGATCTTGATTCAATGGGAAGGCAGATGTTTGTCCTGATAGTACTTTTTGTTGTTGTTGTTGCTGAGGCAATTGGGGTTAAGTGACTTGCCCAGAGTCTCACAGCAAGGAAGTGTTGTTAAGTGTGTGAGCCCAGATTTTAACTCAGTCCTCCTGATTTCAGGGCTGATGTTCTATCCACTGCACCACCTAGCTGCCTTGATAGTACTTTTTAAATGCACTGATATTTATTTATGGGCACTGATATTTATAGTACATCTCATAGTGTACCATCAGTTCTAATGGACATTGAATAGTACTACGGACATGATACTAGAGGTACGAACTGAACACTTCCAGTGTTCCCAATAGATCATCATCAATAAGTGCTGAAGTCATGGACCATTTACCATTTACCTTGCATTTTCTTGCAAGTGACTGAATTCATTCTTTTCCTAGTTGAAGTTCCAATTGAAGAAGTGGTTTTGAATGTGATTAGGCTCCTTTTGTGGGGCAAAGCACCTGGTGCTGGTTTGATTCCAGCTGAGATTTATAAGGTAGAGAGTCCATTGCTCACACAAAGCTGACTGAAAATTTTTAGGTTATAGGGCAAGAGGAGGTTATACCCCAGGAGTTCAAACATGCCTCTATTGTCCATCTCTATAAAGGTAAAAGGAAAAGAATAGAGTGTCCTGTAACAATATGGAGGAAGAGTCTCTCTTAGTCATTGTTGGCAAGATTCTTTCCAGAGTCTGGACCTAAATTTAATAGGTTGGTCTATACCTGAAAGAACGTCATCTACCTGAGAGCCAGTGTAGCTTCAAAAGAGGCTGAAAAACAGTCAATATGATGTTTGCTGCCTGATAACTCTAAGAGAAATGCCAAGAGAAGAACAGAGGTCTGTATTCAACATTTGCAGATCTGACCAAGGCTTTTGATACTGTCAGTCATTTATCACATATGGGAAAATAATGTCAAAATTTGATTGCCCAGAAAAGTTCATCAGTCTTGCGCATTAATTTCACAATGCATGCTTGCCTAGGTTCTGTAGATGATGTTCTGGTGCTTCCCCAGTCACTAGTAAAAGGAAACAAGGCTGTGTGTTTGGTCCAGTGGTTTTTTTAAATGATGTTTCAGCCATATTGTCAAACATCTTCAATGGGAATGAACATGACATCAAAATCAGCTGCTGCACTAATGGCAAATTCTTCAATTTGAAAAAGCTACAAGCAAAAACTAAAATGGAGGGAGTGTTGGTGATTTTTTGTTTGCAGATGATTATGCACTCAATGCAGCCTCCAAAGCAGAGATGCAACAAAATATGGAGAGCTTCTCTGCTGCTTGTGCTAATTTTGACCTGATTAACATGAAGAAAACACAGATGCTCAGACAGTGCCATATCATCCATATGTGCAACCATCAGTTATAGCACATGGAGAAGTTTTGAACACTGTAGATAAGTTCCTTTATCTTGGCAGTATACTTTCCAGGGTTATACAAATTGATAAGGAGCTTGACACAGATTTCTAGATCTAGCTCAGTGTTTGGGAGTCTCTGAAGTTCAGTTTAGGAAAGAGAGATGTTAGGCTGACTACCAAATTGAACATCCATAGAGCTTATTATGCTGACCTCATTGTTGTATGCCTATGAAGCCTGGATAGTTTACCAATTGCCATTCCAGGAAATGGAGTTTTTCCATTTGAATTGTCTTAGGAAGATCCTGAAGATCACCTGGCAGGATAAGACACCAGAAACTGAGGTCCTTTCTCAAACTAAACTGCCAAGCGTTCAACTGCAGAGAGCACAGCTCCAATGAGCTGACCACATAGTTCAACTGTCAAATATATGCTTGTCAATAAGACTAGTTTATGGAGAACTCACACAGTGGTAGTCAGAAAAGCAATACAAGGATTCTCTTAAGGTCTTTCAAGAATTTTGAAATTGATTGCACAACATGGGAGTACTGACACAGGACTATCCAGCATAGCATGCCCTTATCAGAGAAGATGCTGTGCTCTCTCAGCCAAAAAGAATTGAAGTAGCTTAAAAAAACATGAGACATGCAGTTAGACAATCGGTTATGTATTATTTGTGCCCAACCTGTGGCAGAGCATTTTGAGCTTTTGTTGGTCTGATCAGCTGCAGTCAAAAACACCGTAACTTGACTCTAACATAGTGATGTAATTTGTGTCTTCTTTTGAATGAAGAACAACAATAACCCATCTGTTGATTCTATCTCTTGAATTTATAGGTTTATCCAGTTGTTTGGGGATACTGAGGACTGGAGTTGCATAGCAAAGTTTCACTTTCCAAGTCTTCCTCCCTTTGAGTCTGTTTACTACACCAAGTTGCCATAATATCCTCTCAGTTGGACTAGAACAGTAACCTCCTAATAGTCCTTTTTAACTCCATCTTTAACATAGCTGTCAGATATTCCTAAAACACAGATTTGACTTAGTCATATCTTCCCCTCAATTAAAAAATCTTTAATGGTTCCCTGTTGCCTCTGGGATAAAATAAAAGTTTCTTAACCTGGCACTTTAAAACATCTACAATCTGGCTCCCTTTACCTTTCTAGTCTGATTTTTGTATCTCTCCCCTTTATACACTCTCTGTTCTAGTCAAACTGCCCTAACAGGGCATTCCATCCCTTGCTTTCAATGCCTGTGTAATCTCTCCTATCAGAAGTTAGTGAGTGAATAGGGATATTTTTGTTGCTAATTGTATGGATGTCCCCATTGCCTAACAAAGTATCTGGCTCATAGGAATCCCTTGATAAAAACTCATTAATTGGTGAAAGGGAATATACCTCTTTCTTATCTCTTCCTTCAAGAATCTCTACTTTTTTTCTAAAATACAGCACAAGTGTCCCCTCTGCATGAGGCTTTATTAGCTTTCTTTTACCTTTTGAAATTACTTGGTGTATACTTTGCAGTTTCTTGGTTATGTATATATTATACTTCTCAGAATGTAAGTGTCAGGAGGTTAGGGATCATTCTTGTGGTTCTACCTTAAGTGCCTAGAGCAGTGCCTCTCACATAGTAGACACTTTATCAATTTATCAATGTTTATCAATTTGAATTATCTTAAATAACCTAAAAATACTGAGTTACTAGAAAATTGCTATTCAATGTTCGCTGAATTATTTATTTTTTCTTATGTATAATTCCTCATTGCAGTAGCTTTTCCATCTTTGATGACAGTATTAAGTTTTGATCAACACAAGTTCAGGTCATCTTAAATAACCAGTTGTGAAGATAATGCAAGAAGATCAACATTCTTATTTCTTATCACTGAGAATTTGAAGGAATTTTTTATAGTCTTTAGCAATACTTAGAATTTCCAGGAAAAAAAAAAAGTTATCTTTGAAAGGATGACCTGAATAGAATAATATTTTCCAGAAGAAATCTCTTCTGTGTATTCCATGAACTGTATCTTTTCCTCTACTTTCTATTGGTTGCCACAATTGCTTGGAAAAGTATGCATACAAATAGTCACCAAATAGAAGTCCAACTCTAATATAGTTAGTCACCTAAGTCTAGTGATTAGGACACATGCCATCAGAACTCCCATCAGACATAGTGTTCAGTCAAGAGAAAAGCTCTTGTAATCACAACATAGGCCATGCTGTTGACAAGGAATTCCTACATCTTTGGTCAAGCACAGAATCAAATCATTCTATTGGAAGAGGTACAATGAGGACCCAAGCTGATTATACATGCAAATTGAGATCCAACAGTCTTATGAGGTGTTGTAACATAAACAGTCATTTTTTCTGATGTTGTCAGCAGCTTTCTTCTTCAAGGTAGCCTCAATCCAATTAAAATGACCATCAGAGCAGAGCTGAAAAGCATTTGATGGTTTCCATTAATGTCATATTTAATTTAGCAGAGCAATGTTGAAGATGTTCATTACTGTCCTCTGCTAAACTTTAGCCTTGTGGACAAGTTTTATAAATGATATTTACATGTACCAGGGAAGATAAAAACTAAACTATTTACACTGCTAAATAACTGTACTAGGTCTGTCATGTCCGTTTAAGATTGTAGCAATTACATGTTCAAGCTTTACTTAATATATTGCAATAGTGTTAGTAGGAGTGGGGTGCCCACAGAGATGAGTGTTTTTTTTTAATAACCTCAAAGTAGCCACATTGCACCATACTTCAAGTCTTATGGGGTTAAATCTGTCTAGAGGGCAATCAATGTAATAGAAAAATTCAAACAGGATTTCAATTACTAGTGTTAAAGAAGGTTTTGATGCTTAAACAAAGGCTCCTACACAGTGATGTGATAATAGTAAATGTTTAACAATTGGCTGTAAAATAAAATGTGCTATGCCATACTTTTATGTTTAATTTGCTTTATTTTATCATTTAAAAAATCTGCATCAACAAATATAATAAATCAACAAAATAATAAATCCTAATTTGTAGGATTTGACAATTATCATGCTCTTACACTGAAAATATAGTAATCAACTCTCACTACATATGAGCTGGACCTCTGTATTTTCTAATTCTTTCTGGAATCTCTAAATTCTTTAAAGTTCATTTTAAGTACTACTTTTAATGTAGAGCCTTCTCCTCCCACTCTAATTGTCAGTGTTCTTTCATTCTCCAAATTCCTTCTTTTATGTTTATAATAGAAAGTATAAAATAAATATAATAGAAAGTATAGGATCAGTCAGATAATAATCAATTAATTTCCTGATATATTTCCAGGCACTATTTTAAATACTCGGGATATGGCAAAAGACATTTCTTTCCCTCAAGAAGCTCACCATCTAATGGTGAAGACAATATGAAAACAACTATGTACTAACAACCTGTATGAAGGGTAAATTAGAAATAATTAACAGAAGAAAGACACTAGAATTTTTTAATAAAGCTTTTTATTTTCAAAATATATGGACGGATAATTTGACAGCATTGACCCATGTACAGTCTTGTGTTTCAGATTTTTTCCTTTCCCTCCCACCCCCTTCCTTGGATGGCAAGCAATCCAATATATTTAAACATTTTTAAACATATGTTAAATCCAATATGTATAAGCATATTTATAAAATTCTCTTGCTGCACAAAAAAAAATCAGATCACAGAAAGTAAATGAGTAAGGAAAACAAAAGGCAAGCGAACAATAACAAAAAGAGTGAGAATGTTGTGATCCATATAAAATTCCTACAGTCCTCTCTCTGGGTGTAAATGGCTGTCTTCATCACAAGATTATTGGAACTCGTTTCAATCATCTCATTATTGGGAATAGTTGTGGTATATAAACCCAATAGAAACACTGCTGGGTCAAAGGGTATACACAGTTTGATAACTTTTTGAACATAGCTCCAAATTGCTCTCCAGAATAACTAGATTCCTTTGCAACCCCACCAACAATGTATTAGTGTCTCAATTTTCTCACATCCCCTCTTGTCATCTTGTCTTTTCTTGTCATCTTAGCCAATCTGAAGAGGTGTATAGTGGTATCTAAGAGTTGTTCTAATTTGCATTTCTCTGATCAATAGTGATTTAGAGTACCTTCTCATATGATTAGAATTAGTTTTAATTTCTTCCTCTGAAAATTGTCTCTTCATATTCTTTGACCATTTATCAGTTGGAGAAGGGCTTGGATTAGAAGACACTAGAATTAAGAGATACTGGAAAAGGCTTCCTGTAAAAGGTGGGATTTTAGCTGGGACTTTAAGGAAGCCAGGTGATAGAGATGTGGAGGGAGAGCTATTCCAGGTATGGAGGACCACCAGAGAAAATGCCTGGAATATTTTGTTCAGGACACAGCCAGGAGCCAGTGTCTCTGGTTCAAAGTGGGATCATGGAGGGGTGTAAATTGTAGGTTGTAGAAAAACTGGAAGTGGAGGAAAGGAAGGTTTGGGTTTGAAGGACCTTTTTGTATTTGATCATGGAGGTGATAGAGAGACATGGAAGCTTATTGAGTAGGAGAGAGAGATGATCAGACCTGTGCCTTAGGAAAATCACTTTAGTGAGAATGGAGATAGATAAGGCTGGCAGCATTATTTTCAGAATATTGTGATAGTCCAGGTGTGATAATGTGGGATTAAGCCTAAGAGGCAGCTTACATTTTTATGAGAGGTATAATATGTACACATGTAACTACAAATCATATAAAAATATTTCAAAAGGAAGATAGGACCTCATATGGAAGTGGCTTTAGAGCCACACTTAAGTAAGCTAGGGATTCTTAGGGCAACTAGGTGGCATGGATCATAGAGTACTGGGTGTGGAGGAAGGAAGACTAAGATTCCCTGAGTGTCTCAGACACTACCTGTGTGACTGGCCAAGTGACCTAGCTTTGTTTGTGTTAGTGTCCTCTTCTATAAAATGAGCTAGAGAAGGAAATGGTAAGCCATTCCAGTATCATTGCCAAGAAAACTTCAAGTGGGATTATGAAGAATCAGTCACAACTAAATAACAACAACAAGAAATACTTAAAGGAAGACATCAATCAAATGAAATTATTGATTGTGTCTATGATTCACTCATTTATTCTTTAGGATTAGATTATTTAATTTCCAATTAAATTTTGTCTATTTTCCCCTGGCCTTTTATTGCATGTAATTTTTTATTGTTTCATGATCTGAAAAAAATACATTTACTATTTCTGCCTTTCCACATTTAGTTTTGAGATCTTTATGCCCTAATATATGATCAATTTTTATATAGGTTCCATGAACCACTGAGAAAAAAGTATACTCCTTTCTGTCTCCATTCAATTTTCTCCAAAGATCTATCATATCTAATTTTTCTAAAATTCTATTTGCCTCTTTAACTTCTTGTATTTTTATTTACTAGTTAAGAGAGAGGAAGGTTGATATCCCCATATTGTAGTATTCCTGTCTATTTCTTCTTGCAGCTCTCTTAACTTCTCCTTTAGAAATTTGGATGCTATACCACTTTGTGCATATATTTTTAGTATTGATATTATTTCCTTATCTATAGTACCCTTTAGCAAGATATAGTTTCCTTCCTTATCTCTTTTACTTAGATCTATTTTTGGTTTTGCTTGATCTGAGATCAAGATTTTTACTCCTGCTTTTTTTTTTTACTTCACTTGAAGCACATTAGATTCTGCTCTAGCCTTTTACCTTTACACTAAATGTATCACTCTGATTAAAATGTGTTTCTTGTAAACAATATATTTGTGGCATTCTAGCTTTTAATCCAGTCTGCTATCTGTTTCCATTTTATGGGAGAGTTCATCCCATTCACATTCACAGTTAAAATGACTAATTTTACACTTCCCACCATACTTTACCCCATTATATTTTTCTTTTTTCTTTCTCACTTTTCATTCTCCCCATTATTTTGCTTTTGACCACTAACTCCCTTAAACAGCCCTCTTCCTTTAGATTCCCTCTCCCTTTTTATACCTTTCTCCTACTACTTCTGTTTTTTCTTCTATTAGCCTCCCCCTTTTCTTTCCACTTTCTCCTCCCACTTCCCTATAAGGTGACAGACATTTCTCTATAAAATCAAATATGTCTAATATTCTTTATTTGAGCTAAATTTGATGATAGTAAGATTCACACAATGTTCATCCCTTTCCCTTTTTTCCCTCATTTATAATAGGTCTTCTTTGCTTCTTCATGAAATATAATTGCCCTCATGTTACCTACATTTTCCTCTTTTTTCCAGTACAATCCTCTTTCCACCTCTAGTTTCTTTTTTATATTTTCATAGTAAAATAAAATTATACCTGTACCCTCTAAGTATACCCATAACAGAAATATAATTCTCAAAAGTTTTTTTTTTCCTTTTTTAACCTTTTATGCTTCTCTTGAGTTCTGTATTTGGAGGTCAAATTTTTTGTTCATCTCTGGTGTTTTCATCAGAAATAAATGAAATACACCTGTATCAATAAATGCCCATCTTCTTCCCCTGAAGATAATGTTCAATTTGGCTGGATAGTTTATTCTTGGTTGCATTTCAAGTTCCTTTGCCTTTTGGAATGTCAGATTCCAGGCCCTTTGATCCTCTAAAGTGGAAGCTGCTAGATCCATGGTAATCCTGATTGTGGCTCCCTTGGTATTTGAATTGTTTCTGTTGGGCTTCATGCAATTTTTTCCTTGGTCTGATAGTTCTGAAATTAAGCTATGATATTCCTTGGAGTTTCCATTTTGGGGTCTCTTTTAGGAGGTGTTTGGTGAATTCTTTCAATGGCCATTTAACCTTTGATTCTAGGACATCAGGGCAGTTTTCCTTACTGATTTTCAGAAAGATAATATCTAGGCTCTTATTTTCATCATGGTTTTCAGGAAGTCCAGTAATCCTTAGATTGTCTCTCCTATATACATTTTCCAAGTCAGCTGTTTTCCCAAGTAGGTATTTTATATTTTCTTCTATTTTTCATTATTTTTCATTTTACTTGATTGATTCTTGATTTTTGATTTTTTTATTTTTTAAAGAAAACACATATCTCTTTTTCTCCATCTTGGCTCCACCCCCCATTAATCAAGTATTTATTAAATGTCTTCTAGGTTCTAGACAATGCATTAGGAAATGAGATATAAATATGATGAGGAAAATATCCTTACCCACTAACTTATGTTCTAATGGGAGAGAATATTTGAGCATAGACATGGTAGTAAGAGATAGACTGTCCTAGCAGACCAGTCTGATTAGAAGAGGAACTCAAATATTGTCCTTATTAACCAAAAGTTTCCCTTGAAGTTGCCTCTTAAATTATCCCTTGTGGCACTTGCTGACCTCATCAATGTGGAGTGGTGGTTTTTCCAATACTAGTTGAAAAATTCAGGTCTCATTATATCAGAATTAAGGTAGCATTCAGCCTAGAACTACAATTGTAGGGACACAATGGGGAAATAACAAGGCCAATACCAAGGAAATACCAAGGGAAATACCAATAAAGGTGTCCAAAGGCCCACTTCAGTGCTCAATGGAACTGCTCTAGGTCTGGCTTATCTCCAGCACAACAATATCCCAGCATACCTTAATGCTTCTTCTGTGCTTCAAGTTTTATTTATTTTCTTTAAGATTTTTGTTTTGAAATTGTATTAATTTAAGTCCTTATTGACAAAACTGATACTTTTAATTTAGAGGCACATTTTTTAAATGTACCATTCACTTATTTGTTCTAAATTTGATCTAAATAATTCCCAATATCCTGGGATTGACTCCCAATTTTAGTACTCTGGGATTTGGGAAAAAAATAATCTTTTTTAATCTATCATTACCATTTTATAGAATGTGATTTCATGACCTTTATCTTGGCCTAAGTCGTCCCAAATTTTGTGAGCTGTTTTTGATTTTTCCTTATTTGGAATTACTTTCTCTGCTTAAATAATCCTGGTTGCATCTTTTCCAAATGCATGTCTTTGTTGAATTTGAAGCAACCCTACATGCTGTATGTATTTTAGATGTGGATATGATGTGAGTTTTTAAGCAAACAAAAACAATGTCTCTTTTGTTGTTTCTAATACCCTTCTTAGTGACTCCTGGATTTTTGGGGGGACCAATTGGCATAATTAGCTAAGCCTTTGTTTATTCAGTAGTCCCAAACAACTCCTGGACCCCATCTCTATATTATCCCAGGTTTGAAACCAATATTCTATAAGTATAGTTAGAGCTGGAATAATTTTCTCTGAAAGACACTTTTGGATCTCATCTGGTACCTTTCTACCATGTAGACTCAAAAAATATTACAGTAGCCTAAAGGACAAGTAGTACAACTAATTTCTACAAGGTCTAATAATTCCTTTGGACTTGAAAGGCATTTTGTTAAGTGATTAAATGTTATTAGAAAGGACACAGTCTATTGGGGTGGGCATATTCTTCTAGAGGAAAATGATATGGATATAAGTGCTAGAATTAGTTTTATTAGCTATTTTTAAGCATTATACATATTTTTGAAATATACTATAGTCCCTACACCAAAAAAATTTTAAGTGCTCCTCTCTAATCTTGAAATGTACTGTTTAAAGATGATGTTATCATTTATTGTTATTTGCTCAACATGAAAATTTAACAAAACCAAGTACATTAAGGCAGAAGTGGTGAACAGATTAGCCATAGGGAATGTAAGGTATTTTGATAATCCATTTAAATTTTGGATTTTTCTTCCTATATATTTGATATAACAATAATGATTCCACTGTGTTATTCTTTTAAGCTTATTAATTATTAATTAATAAAAATTATTCAGAGATCGCTAAATTTCAAGGAGTTAAAAACCATTAGTGAGAGAATTTTTTCATAAATGCAATAATCTTTTTATTTTTTGATACCAGAAAGGCTGCTATATTTATCTTGGTTAATATGTGATTTTTCTGTCTGTTTTTAATTTCCTTAAGGTGTATTTCCAGTAATGAAATGACTTAGTCAAATAATATGAACATTTATTGACTTTGTATTATTCCAAATTGTTTTTAGAATAGATGTTCACAACCAGTCATCATTATATCAACTTTTGTCTTCCCATAATTGTTCCAATAATGAATATTTCCATATTTTATAAGTCTTGCCAATTTGATGAGTGTAAAGTGAAAGCTTTGAGTTGAAATAATTTGCAATTCTTTATTATTAAAAATTAGAAGCATTTTTATATGGCTGCTTATCATTTGCATTATTTTAAAACACTATTTTTCAATTCTTTTGACCATTGATCTCTAGGAAAATATCTGTGCATTTATATATATTATATATATATTATATATATACATATATATACATATAATATGTACATATAATATGTATATATATGTATATACATATATATATATATATATAAAATTATGAGATATTTGATTCAAAATTTCCCCCCCACACTCAACAGCTTCTCTCTTTGTTTAGCTGTGTTAATTTTGTTTACTCAAAAGGTTTTAATTTTACATAACTGAAATTATTCACTTCTTTTTTCATCATCATGTCCCTTGTTTAGTTAAGAATATTCCTTCTAACCATAATTGTGAAAGTTACCATCTTTTATTCTCCTAGGATTTCCCTTATGATGAGTCCTTTGATAAATAGGTCTGATGTTAACTTTGATCTTTTTTTGACCTTATTGTTTGTCAAACAGCTGTTTAGTGCTAGGTCCTAAAGTCCTTTTCAACTCTTAAGATGTTTCACATACACATATATAATAAGTATATATGTATCTTGCTGTGTAATAATATAAGTTGTGATCTGACAATGTCAAATCTCTTTCATTTCTAATTCTGTTCTCATTATTTCTCTTAAGCATCTAGGCCTTCCTTCCTCCAAACCAATTTTTATTATTTGGCCTAGTTCTAAAAAAAAATTATTGATGATTTCATTAGAAGACTTAATATTACAGTGACTTTCCAATTATTTATCTCATTTAATTTCTATAAAAAAAGTATTTTGGAGATATATTTATATAAATTTTCAGTGGGAATTAGAGAATTAATTTAAAATTTGGAATTATTTGTAAATTTGTAAAAAATTTGTAATTAATGTAATTTCTCTTGCTATCATTTCTTCTTAGTTTTTTCTTAGTATAATAGATAAATTCTTATGTTGTTTTGGGGGAGTGTTTTTTTTTTTTTTTAAACGAAGCTGTTAATTGCCTGAATGAGCTTCTTTGCTGATTTTCTAGGTTTGTTTTAAGTAAATTGTCATGTCATTTATGAAGAAGGGTAATTATGTCTACCTTTTGTAGGCTTTTATTCATTTAATTTCTCTTTCTTGTTTTATTGATAATGATAGGAATTCTAGCATCATGTCAACAATAATGGGAAAGAAGAGCTTTCCCTCTATATTTACTAGGAAGAGAACTTGGTTTCTTTATTGAAATGATACTACAAAATAAATGAAATATGAAATATGAAATAAATTCACATAAATTATCAGCATTTTTATAGATTACCAACAAAGTCCAGCAGCAAAAGATATAAAGAGAAATTCCATTTAAAATTACTGTAGACAATATAAAATATTTGGGAGTCTACCTGCCAAGACAAAATCAGGAACACAATTACAAAACACTTGCCACACAAATAAAGTCAATCTAATCAATTGGAAAAATATCAAGTGCTCATGGGTAGGCCAAACTAATATAACAAAAATGACAATGCTACCTAAATTAATCTGCTTATTCAGTGCCATACCAATCAAACTCTCAAGAAATTATTTTACAGAGCTAGAAAAAATAATAACAAAGTACATCTGGAAGAACAAAAGGTCAAGAACTTCAAGGAATTAAAGGAAAATGCAAATGAAGGTAGCCTAGCTGTGCCATACCTAAAAGTATATTATAAAGTAGTTGTCATCAAAATCATTTGGCACTGGCTAAGAAATAGAGTAATTGATCAGTGGGATAGGTTAGGTTCACAGGACAAAATAATCAATGTCAATAGTAATCTAGTATTTGACAAACCCAAAGACCCCAGATTTTGGGATGAGAAATCACTATTTGACAAAAATTGCTGGGAAATTTGGAAATTAGTATGCAGAAACTAGGCATTGATCTACACTTAATACCCTATACCAAGATAAGTTCAAAATGGTTTCATAATCTAGATATAAAGAGTGATATTATAACTAAATTAGAAGAATAAAGAATAATTTACCTCTCAGATCTGTGGAGAAAGAAGAAAGGAATTTGTGGCAAAAGACAAACTGGATTACATTATTGAATACAAAATGAAAATTTTAATTTTATTAAGTTAAAAAAATTTATACAAACAAAACGAATGCAGACAAGATTAGAAGGGAAACAACAAACTGGGAAAATTTTTTTTTTTTTTTAACAATCAAGGGTTCTGATAAAGACCTCATTTCTAAAATATATAGGCAATTGACTCAAATTTATAAGAATTCAAGCCATTCTCTGACAAATGGTCAAAAGATATGAACAGACAATTTTCAGTTGAAGAAATTGAAACCAGTTATAGTCATATGAAAAGTTAGGTGCTCTAACTCACTCTTGATCAGAGAAATGCAAATTAAGACAACTCAGAGATATCACTACACATCTTTCAGATTGGCTAAGATGATAGGAAAAGATAATGATGAATGTTGGACGGGATGTGGGAAAATTGGGACACTAATATATTATTGGTGGAACTGTGAACTTATTCAATCATTCTGGAGAGCAATTTGTAACTATGTCCAAAGGGCTATCAAACTGTGCATATCATTTGACTCAGGAGTTTTTCTATTGGGCCTGTATCCCAAAGAAATCATTAAGGAGGGAAAGGGAACTGCAGGGGTCCAGCCTTTGCAGGGGGTCCAGGGGGCTGAGCAGGAGGATTAGAGTCAGCATCAAAGGAAGACAGGAATTGTGGGGTAGTTTGAGTGAGGAACTGATGGAAGTGATGTTCCCACTTCTCTCAGGCTACTTCAGGCTTTATTTTTATACTATATCATGATCATATACTTTTCTTTAGGTCAATATAGTCTTCAGACATGTGTCTGACTTATTGACCTTTATATGTTACTACATTTGACATTTAATATTTGAGTAAGTTTTTTATGGTTAAGTGTTAATTATTGATTACATTACGTAAAGCCAATAATAATAATGAAAGGTAAATGTTATACAAGGTAAAATGTCAGTGAATTTTGTTAGTTTACTTCTGTCTTCTTTGTCAATTCTATGGATTATTTGATTCCTCTATTTCCTTGACTTGGAACCATGTACGTAGGGATTTAGTGCAATTCCTAGTTATATTTTAATCATCTTTTGGCTCTTAGATATACTGATCTTTTCTGAGTCTAAGTTGGTAAACACCATTATTTCTTGGACCTTTGGATTCTTTCAGATAGTGACAATGTTTTCCATAAGTGTTCTCTCTTTTACATTTATCTCAGTGAGAGATTAGTTTTATTAGGACAGAATATGCATGTGGAATCATTTCTAGTTAACTTGCCCAAATTCCCTTTGTCACCAGATTTTTAAAAAATAATGTTTAGTGCTGTAATCAAGCCAATTATAAATAATATAGGAAATTATAGTCCACTAATGAGAATCATAGAAGGAAATGTTCCTGCATTTGTGCTGTGCACATTTGATATCAGTGCTGGGCTTTGCCAATCAACTTAGAGATTGCGGCTTCCAACAGGGAACCACATGTGCAAAATGTTTGTGGCAGCCCTTTTTGTAGTGGCAAGAAACTGGAAACTGAATGGATGCCCATCAGTTGGAGAATGGCTCAATAAGTTATGGTATGTGAATGTTATGGAATATTATTGTTCTATAAAAAATGATCAGCAGGATGGTTTCAGATGAGCCTGAAGAGACTTACGTGAACTGATGCTAAGTGAAGTGTGTAGAACCAGATCACTGTACATGGCAATAACAAGATTATATGATGATCAATTCTGATGGACACAACTCTTGTCAACAGTGAGATAATTTAGGACAGGTTCAATGGTCTTGTGATGAAGAGATCCAGATCCAGAGACAGAACTGTGGGAACGGATCATAACATAATATTTTTGCTTTTTTGCTATTTGTATGCTTTTTTCTTTCTTTCTCATTTTTTGATCTGATTTTTCTTGTGAAGTATGATATTTGTCAAAATATGTATGGAACAACTGCACATGTTTAATATATATTAAATTATTTGCTGTTTAGGAGAGGAGGTGGGGGGAAGGAAGGGAGAAAATTTCAAACACAAGGTTTTGCAAAGTTGAATGTTGAGAGTTTTCCATGTATATGCTTTGAAAATAATAAAAGAAAAACTTTCATTAAAAAAAAGAAAATTATGCTAGCTCTAGACTTTTTAATCTATTTTTAAACATATTAAAGAACATAATGAGACATACTCCATTGTGGGAAAGGCTCTTATTAATATGAAAATAGTTATTTTTGGTATTATGTTGTTTATGTTTATGTGAAATGTTGAATTATTCTTATGCTCTTACAATAAATTCAGTTTGGTCAAAATATCTAATGTTTTGGCAAACAGATGTAACAATAAGACTCTCTAACTATAATTATTTTGAATATATTAATTTCCTTAGATTTTCTTTAATCTTTTACATTAATATAAATTATACCTCTCTTTCTCTTTCATATCTAATTCTGGTTTGAATATCAAGTGCTGATTTGTGTAATGTGACTAATATGATAGAAAGCTCTCTTTCTTCAGTCATTGAAAACAAAAACTTTTAGCTTGGACATTTTTTTATTCAAGCTTATAATTTAATTGATGTAGAAGGTCTCCAGTGAGGAACTCCACCTTTCCCTGCAGATTGGTACTACTCTGCAATTTATTGTCTTAAATTCATCTGGTGCACCAAGAGGAGGCATTTAAAACAAACAAACAAACAAACAAACAAAAAAAACTTCCTCAAAGATACATAGTTAGAAGCACATGAATCAGGTCTTTTAAGTCCAAATCTATCCATTACGCCAGATTGCCTCTCATAACTTAGGTATTACTTACCTTTTAAACATTAGTTAGAACTTATTTGTAATTCTTTCTAGACTATTTTTCTTCTCCATAATTCATTTATTAGTTGTTCAACTTTTCTTTCTGCAGTTGGATCTTTTCAAACTATCTCTTTATTGCCTTCTTAACATGAGTATTTTATGTTTTTGGAACTTATTTTTATGCTGGACTGATATTTTAATTAGTGTAGAGAGCTCCTGGTGAGATACTTCCTCTTCTTTCAAAGTGCATGCTGTGCAAGCCTTAGCAAGTTGCCTAGAGCACTGAGAAGTTAAGTAATTTACCCAGCTAGTATATATCAGAAATGAGACTTAAAAGCTGATTTTCCTGACTCCAAGGGCAACTTCCTATACACTATGCCTTGCAGATTATCATTCATTGCTTTAAAAATTCTGTTTTGGCCTCATATAAATATATATCATAGTGTCTTATTAATTATTTTTTGTTTTCTATTCATTGTAATTTTTTATTTTGTGTATAATTTTGCATATTTGTGTTGTTGCGTTATTTTAATAATTTATTTTCCTCAATCTTTCTTTTGGATTAAGATAACTATATATGTCAGTAATTTTGTTAATTAAAAAAAACAATTCAGTTATGTTTATCAACTCTGACTTTTTCTTTTCCTTTTTTATTTTGTGCATCAATCTAATCACCAAGATTTTTTTTTGTTTTATTCTTGTTAATTTGTTCATTTTCTGTCTTTTTAAAATATTTATTCAGTTCATTAATATTTTATTCATCGGTATTCCTATGTATATTATTAATATGTTTTCAGATATAGTTTTTCCTTTGAGTCTACTTTAGCTTCATGCTCCAAATTTTGGCATGCTATTTTATTTATGAACGTTTTCTTAATATATTTATTTTTGACTTGTTCTTTCACTCATTCAAATTCAGTATGCCATTACTTATGTAGCACATTCTGTGAGGTGACTATTCCAATTCACATTTTGAGATGTCAGTCCTTCCAGAGGGACTACTTTGTTTCCTCAGGGTTTTAGAAGTAGTCCTCAGGATTTGGGTACTTTTACAGTATTATAGTTAATAAGCACCCACCAGCATACTTCCAGCCAGACTTAATTAGCTTTTAAAAGTAATTTACACTAAAGTTTTAGAGTAAGAACAATTGTTACAAAAAATCTTCCCAAAGTCTTTGATGTATTCTCTTAACAATACTTTCAGAATTAAGGAGAAAATGGGAAATAATACATATGACAAAGAAATAATTTATAGCTCCTGGAAGTCCCTTTGTTCAAGTATTCAGGATGTTCCCTTTAGAAATTGGATAGTTTTCTACTGTGCTGTTTAGATCTTTGTATTTGAATCCAAGATGTCCTTATCCTAATGTAGACACTGCATCTAGCTGTTTTAAGGATGCTGCTAGGAAAATAGAAATTCTCCAATCCTTTAAATGTCTCTATGTCATCTTCTAAACAAGAAGAGAAGGAAGAAGGCTAAAGTTAAGATACTCTCCTCTCCTCCTTAATATCTCCTTTCTAAAAGACAATCCTTTATTTCCTCACTGACACTACATGCTTACTCAACTCCGAATCTCCTATAACTAAGCTGGCTTAATATTTTATAAATTATCCCTAGGTCATAACCAATCATTAACCAATTCAAGGATACTTTCTGGAAATGTCACTTTTAGTTCATCCAGTAATTGATAGAAATATTTAAATTGATCAAAATATTTTCAGATTTAGTTGAAATTTTTTGAATTTTGAATTAGTTGACATTTTTCCGAATTTAGTTGAAATGCTTTAGGCACCAGGGTATGATATTTTAGAGCTGACATGTCCAGATTAATGGACTAGAGATCAATGATGGTGGTTCTGGAGCAGTTGCACTATTCAGATTCATACTGCATATTTCCATTTGGATGGAACCATATTTTAGAGCCTCAAATAATGGACACATGTGACTACTTCATGGGATTCATTATTCCCAGTACTCTAAATCTAACAGTTAGATGGGATAATTTGATTTATTCAATTAACCCCCATCATTACATTTGTTCTCCCTAAAGGGTTATATCTTTTGCTTATATTTACTTATATTCCTTATATTAATTGGATTTGTTTTATTTTTTCCAAATTTCCAAATTCTTGATTCAATGCACATTTTGATACTTGGTATCTTCAGTGAAAAATGGGTAGAGGTAAGGATGGAAAGAATTATATTAGAAAATATGTATGAAGAACAAAAAAATGAGAGAAACCAAAGTCCTTACAGATTATGTAAAAACATAATATTTATCTTTCAGGAATACTTTATTTGACAAAAGAATGAGAAGGCACTAGATGTAGTGAGCATTTTATAACATTATAAAAATTAAAGTAATGATATTTTCATAGATTAAAAATGACTCATTATTGAGGTGGGAGTCATGTCCAACATTAGCTGTCTACATATAATCATAACACTGATCTATTTGACCAAGGATTGAGCTGTAAGACAAAATTTAAAGGAACAAAATATATGTGCAATGATAATATACTTATTTAGCTAAATTCTTAATTTATATTGATACCTATGTTTTAAGGAAAGCAACACTTCCTGACAAATATCTATCAAAAACTGAAATAGGATGCATCTGGTGGTCTTCTAAAAAAGGCCACATGGATGGCTATCTGTCAAGGGTACTGAAAAAGGGATTCTTGTTGAGAGGCATGGTGAATAAGATGGCTATGAAGGTCTCTTTTTGGTCCAAAAATGTAGGGTTCAAATAAAAAGACTTGGCAAACAGTAGGTACTAATTATTGATTAGTTGGTTAAATACATTATCTTTTTAAGATATTTGAAGTTTAGTAGGTAAATAAAACTATACAAATCATTATAATGCATAGCATCAGTATTTATCTGCTATTTATATTAATTAGGTAAGAAGAAAAATCACAGTCTAGTCTGACTATGACACATTACAAATATGGATATGTTGTGGTCTGAACAAATGAGATTTTATTATATGTTTTTCACTGATTTAATAACTGACAGTACTGACAGAATTCATCAAACAGCAGAGATTTGAACAAATTTTACTTAAGTTTTCTCTATTTGATATATTCCTCTTTACAGCATCTGCAATGGTGGTCTAACTCTAAAACTTTGATTGAAGATAACAGGAGGCTGAAGGGGAAAAGAAACAACAGAAAACAATTGATGTACAAAAGTCCCTTCTGACCTAGACTACAAAAAGAGTAGAAAACAGAAGGAACAATTCCTAGATAAGAAATAAGAAATTATCAAAGAACTAAGGATTCTTAAAATGTGAAATAGGAAAAATCAAAGGTATACATTCTCTTAAATATTGTGCGGGAAAATCAAATTTCAGGACCTGACTTTAGGGTGTGGAAATGTGCCTGTGTTTATATAGGGCAACATTTTTCCAAAATTGGGTTCAACTTAGCTTGAAAAAGTTTTGAATTTGAAAATGTTCTTTAATTCAATATTGCATTCTTTATAAAGTCCATTCATAATGAACACCTCTAAAAACTGGAATAGTTGAATGGGACAATACCAAGAAAAAAGCCATGAGTCATGCTACTAATGCCCTACTTCCAGGTTGACATTGATCCATTATATAATAAACTTTCACTATGTTTTTAAGCCAGATTCTGTGAGAATTCACATAACTATACTGTCATCTAGTTTAATTTAATATATTTTTCTGTCTTTTTCCACAAAGATATTATTTTATCAAATGTCTCACTAAAGTGAAAATACATTGTGCCTAGGGCTTTCCTCTGTTCTTGCAATTTTACAATCCTATCAAAAAAGGAAATGAGATATCTCTGCCATGTCTTATTTTTAGTGAACCTAAGCCGACTCTGAGCAACCTCCAACTTCTTAGGCATATTTGCACAGATCATGTCCTAGTTTGAAGATCAAATCAAAAGTCTTTTCCCATTCTTCATAATTACCCTTATTGTCTGTGATGGTGTGCTAAATCCTTTTAGTAAATTAAAAAGTCATTTGAAACTGGAGAACTTAAGTAATTTGAAGGAGTTTAGTGTGATCTTAAGGCAGCTGTGGCATAGGGAATAGAGTACTGTGTATGAAGTCAAGATGAGTTCAAATCTGGCTTCTGACACAATTAACTATGTGATCCCTGGGAAAGTCTTTTAATCCTGTTTGCCTCAATTCCTCATCTGTAAAATTAACTGGAGGAGAAAATGGCAAATCAATCCAGTATCTTTGCCAAGAAAAACAAAAATGGGTCATGAAGACTCAGATATAATGAAAAAACAATAACAAAGTGTGATTTTACTGCCCCATTCTTTCCCTTGAATTCATTTTCCAGTTCTTTCTTTATAATATGTACTCTACATTTTCCAAATTACATATCATTCCTCATATATATTAGACAAAAGTGGACAGGGAAAAATATAAAATTATGTCCTCCTTCTCTCTATTATTAATTAATATACTTTTTTCCTCTTCTGAATAACTTAAATTTTTAAAAATTATCATCAGGATTTCTTTTCAGCTCTGATTAATATAAGATAAATATAAATAATGTTGGTCTCCCTCATTAAATTCATTGTTTAATATCACAACTGTGAACCTAATCAACCATATGAGCATCAAGTTACTAATATACAGCAAAATCTTAGTATCCCTTTGTGATAACTAATTACCAAAATACATAAAAATTCTTAAGAGGAAAAACTTCTTAGCAACAAAGTGTAAAATTAACAAAAGAGATGGTACTTCAAAATGTGAATATTTTATGGGCAGGGATATCTTAATTTCTAAGCTATAATTGTATAACTAAGAAACTAAGAATAAATTAATCACACTATCTCAGAAATACCATTTCTCTTCTAATGCTTTTTTCTTTCTAAACAGAATTCTATTTAGATCCTGTATAATGAAGCCCAATGATGGAAGCCACCCACAGTTTGAAAAGGAAAGTAATCTCCTTGGCAGATAGCATCAAAATTCCAAGTCTTGTTTAAAATCAATGATAAGAAAATTCAATTTTTGGACTGATGTCCTTCCAAAAGAGATGCTCTCCTTGATATAATGGAATTTATCGCTGAGAATCTAAACAGAAAATTGTGTTTCCAGGAGTCATATCAATCAACCTTCATCCTTTCAATTGTTTTTATGCTCAGTTTCATACATACCTGGATGGCACATGACTTAGAGAGCCAAGAGACGAGAAATATCACTGACCATCTGGTAGGGCATAATCTATCACTATGTTTTACTCTAGTGAACAATCATTAAGTAATCTCTGACTTATTCAGAAAAAATGTTTTTCCCCTCAAAACCATGTTCTTTTTTTATTTAGAATTTTTCCCACAGTATATATGCATGAGTAATTTTTTTATAATATTATCCCTTGTATTCATTTTTCCAAATTTTGCCCTCCCTCCCTCCACTCCCTCCCCCCGATGACAGGCAATCCCATACATTTTACATGTGTTACAATATAACCTAGTTACAATATATGTGTATAAATACCATTTTCTTGTTGCACATTAAGTATTAGATTCCGAAGATATAAGTAACCTAGGTAGATAGACAGTAGTGCTAACAATTTACATTCACTTCCCAGTGTTCCTTTTCTGGGTGTAGTTATTTCTGTCCATCATTGATCAACTGGAAGTAAGTTGGATCTTCTTTATGTTGAAGATATCCATTTCCATCAGAATACATCCTTATACAGTATTGTTATTGAAGTGTAAAATGATCTCCTGGTTCTGCTCATTTCACTCAGCATCAGTTCATGTAAGTCTCTCCAAGCCTCTCTGTATTCCTCCTGCTGGTCATTTCTTACAGAGCAATAGTATTCCATAACCTTCATATACCATAATTTACCCAACCATTCTCCAATTAATGGGCATCCATTCAACTTCCAGTTTCTAGCTACAGCAAAAAGAGCTGCCACAAACATTTTGGCACATACAGGTCCCTTTCCGCTCTTTAGTATTTCTTTGGGATATAATCCCAATAATAGCAATGCTGGGTCAAAGGGTATGCACAGTTTGATAACTTTTGGGGCATAATTCCAGATTGCTCTCCAGAATGGCTGCATTCTTTCACAACTCCACCAACAATGTATCAGTGTCCCAGTTTTCCCACATCCCCTCCAACATTCATCATTATTTGTTCCTGTCATCTTAGCCAATCTGACAGGTGTGTAGTGGTATCTCAGAGTTGCCTTAATTTGCATTTCTCTGATCAGTAGTGATTTGGAACACTCTTTCATATGAGTGGAAATAGTTTCAATTTAATCATCTGAGAATTGTCTATTCATATCCTTTGACCATTTATCAATTGGAGAATGGTTTGGTTTCCTATAAATCAGGGTCAGTTCTCTATATATTTTGGAAATGAGACCTTTGTCAGAACCTTTAACTTTAGAAATATTTTCCCAATTTGTTACTTCCCTTCTAATCTTATTTGCATTAGTATTATTTGTACAGAAACTTTTTAGTTTGATGTAATCAAAATCTTCTATTTTGTGATCAATAATGATCTCTAGTTCTCCTCTGGTCATAAATTCCTTCCTCCTCCACAGGTCTGAGAGGTAGACTATTTTCTGTTTCTCTAATCTATTTATTATCTCATTCTTTATGCCTAAATCATGGACCCATTTTGATCTTATCTTGGTATATGGTGTTAAGTGTGGATCCATATCTAATTTCTGCCATACTAATTTCCAGTTTTCCCAACAGTTTTTTTTTCCAAATAATGAATTTTTGTCCCTAATGTTGGTATCTTTGGGTTTGTCAAAGATTAGATTGCTATAGATGTACCCTTTTTTGTCCTTTGTATCTAATCTGTTCCACTGATCTACCGGTCTATTTCTTAGCCAATACCAAATGGCAAAACCATGTTCTTATTGGATGTTTTGTGGTAGTGGGTGACTCCTACCAAATATTTGAGTAACATTTTCACTGCATGGGAGAGATGCTTTATATCCAGAAGGTATTTGGGTGTAAAAGAAAAAATGTATATATGAAATCTCATCAGGTAGATAGATAGTCTCTGGACAGGGCAATTTGCTAACAGAATTATGAATTCTTTTACAAATGAAGGCAAAAGTACTGAGATATTCTTTGCATACTAATAAATATGCTGTCCGTTACTCTCCTATCCCATCATGCCATATTGTGTCAAATTGTTTTGTGTCGTTCTATTTTGAGGTTTTCATAGGGATCAGAAATTTTTTAGGGTTGTTAATATTGGTAAATCCATTCAGTTCTGAGAAAAGGATTTCTTTCTACGTCAAGAACAGCACATCTTTTTCTCTTCCCAATAAGAACCTTGACTTTCTTGGTATAATTATGTGGTTTCTGAAGATAAAGCTGAATCTACACTATAAGTTAATGACATAATTGCTGGTGTAAAACATGTGAAGTTATATTATTCAAGTAAAGTAAATTAGAAATAAAACTACTTATATATTTAATACCTGATTTTTTGAGTTCAGAATCATCTAGTTTTTATTCCCTAAACTTAGTTTATAATCTATGCTCTTTTATCAGGAACCATGATTTATTTTACTATTTTCTTCTATTAATACCAGAATTGTTCATCTGGAGGAATGCTAAAACTCATTTCTTTGGTTACTGGAAAGTTTATTGTTAAAATTTCAGTGTGAGAGTTTACATTTTGGAAATTAGCAAAGTAGAGGAGAAAAATGTTAATAATGCAGATTAAATTTAACCATGTGTTATGTATATATATACTATTAATAAGCAAAATAGCTCTGCCTCTAACACCATGACCAATAGAGTAGGAGAAGAGAGAAATCCCCTCTACTTTACCAAAATAGGAAGATCAATTTTGTCTTATGAGCTAAATTTTTCCTGAACTGCCTGCAGACCAATTTTCAGTCAATGGTAGCTTCTTCCAATCAATTAAGAATTTTTTATAAAGACATATATACATACACAACTTTACACTTAATTTAACATCTTATATGCCTCTTATTTTCTACAATTACATCCTATATAAGGAGAGAGATTGGTCAAAGGACAACTCTCACCTTCTCCACTCAATAAATAGTATATTCCTAGGCTAAAATACATACAGAAAAAGGCCACTATCCTAAATGTCATTGAAGGAATGGCTGAAAGAAATGAGAAAAAAACTTGAAGAAAAGATTTAAGTAGGACTTAATAACTGTCAAATATAAATAAATGGGATTAGAAACATTCTGCTTCATCTGAGAAGACAAAAGTAGGAGTATTAGATAGAAGCTGAAAGATGAAGATTTTAGGTTTCATATAATTGTGCAAAAATAGAAATTGTTGTCATAGAAGGTCTTGATTTCCTTTTTAGTGGGAGCTGGACAACCATTGTGAGGAATGTTGTAGAGAGAATTTTTGTTCAATTATGGGTTGATTTACATAGCTTCCAAAATATCTTCACATTCTGACATGATTGGCTTTGTAATTCCATTGTATGCAAATAGAGATAATTAGCCTAATTATTTGTGTTTGGTTCATAGGACATGTTCTTCTCTTAGTTTGTATGAGTAAGTTTCTTTTAGTCATAGTTTCTTTTGTCTGCCTGTGTTTTTTTTTTTTTTTTTCCTTTTGGACAAACTATATCTGGGGATTGTAACACATTGAGGAAATTAATTTGATTGGTATAGGAAGAGATAAATATCAAGACTCACACTAGTGATGTAACATGCCACTGCTTCCATTTATTCTGGGGATCTCATATGATATAAGTCTATAGGACAGTTGGCCAACATATGGAATGCAGCTGCATCAGGATGGAAATGAGGGAAGGGAATCTGGAAGAGGGTGTGATATTGTCAGACATGGTAGGTACCCTGAATTTAAGGGATTAATTATTGAAGGCTGGAAAGGTAATATTCTCTCTTAAAATTATTTGGTATCTTTTGTTTTTTATGTCATGTTAGTTTACATGATATTTCTCCCTTCCTATAGAGATGTCCTATTTTAAAATCTTTTTAAAGGTAAGATTTTATTTAAAAGAGCAGGAACCACCCCTAACCCCTTAGCATCTGATGCAAAGTATGACAATAGGTCTGAAATACATAGAACACCTATGTGCTTCTCACCTTAAGAAAGAGAAGTCCTATCATATCTTCTCCCTATCCCAAGTTATGTTGATCTTTATAAACTATCTTTGTTAATTTTTTATATTTTTGTATGTGATGGTTCTTTATATTTACATTATGTATATTGTTTTATTCTTTTGCTTACTTTACTTTTCACCATTGTAGATTGTTCCATTCTTCTCTATATTCATCACAATTGTTATTTCTTATAACATAGTAATATTCAATTCTACTGATATACCACATTGTTTAACCATTCAGCAAATGATGAGCATTTTTATTTCAAAAATTTTGCTAACATAAAAAGTGTTGCTATTACTATTTCAATGTGTATGGAAAATTTCTTATCAGTGGCTTCCTTGGGGTACAAAAATAATTGCGATGGAGTTTGTGGTTCAAAAGGTGACATTTTAGTCACTTTATTTGCACAATTTCAACATGCTTTCCAGAATGATTATACTGTTTCACACTCCACCAACAGTGTGTTCCCTCACTGAATTATTACCTCACAACCCCTCCAAAAATTACTGTTGCCATTTTTGTCATTTTTGTTAATTTGTAGGGTCTGAGATGAAATCTCGGGATGTTTTACATTTTCTCTCATTAATTATTTAGAGCATTTTTCATGTGGTTGCTATTTCTTTTTTTGAGAATTGTGTGTTCATATCCTTTGACCATTTATCTGTGGCAGTATAGCTGTTATATGTATGTATTTATGTAAACATGCACATACATATACACATACAGATACTTGTGTCTAAATTGTTCATATTTCTCTGATACCAAAGACTTATCAGAGATATTTTTTACAAAGATACTTTCCCCCATTAAACCCATTTTTCTTCTTATCCCAAGTGAATTAATTTTACCTCTATAGAAAGCTTTACAATTTCTGTCCATAGTTGCAGACACAAATATCTTTAAAATATAAAGCTATCTCATGCTAAATGACTTTTCTATCCTTAAAATCACCAAATTATTAAAATGAAAGTAGTTTCTATTTATTTTTATGACAGTTTGAGTTTTTTATATTTTGATGGTTTTTCTCTATTTCTTTTATGTTCTCAGTTCTGTTGTGAATTCATCTTGCTCATTGCATTGCTTTTTCAGCCCTGATTAGCTAAATATTTACTCAAAAAACTTTTTAAAGAACTAGCTGTTGATTTTGGTAATTTTTTATGTTCTTTGTGGTTTTTTTTTATTTTAGCTTATCTATGTCTTCTCTAATTTTTCATATTCCCTGCTTTTTTTGTTTGTTTGTTTCATTCAGGTTTGTTTAGCTGTTCTCATGGCTTTTATACATCTTCAATCACTCTCTCTTTTCTACATTTATATGAAATCAAAACTTCCAAGGCATCCTTTCTGGATCTCCCTTCTAAGCAGGTTCTGCAACTACCATGAAGAGCTTATTTCCTTTTCCATTGTCCCTCATTCCCAGAAAAAGAAAAAAAAATGAACTAAACTAATATGCATATTTAATTAATTATTCCTACCTTTTTCTTTTTTGTTAGTGTATGTTTGTTGATATATTATTTTTATCCAAGAGCTACTTTTGCTGTATCCTCCCCAAAACTGACATTTTTTCATTGTTACCATTTCTGTACTATTTCTACCCTTTTACATTAGTAGGTAACATCTTTGTACCCTAACATAGAATCCAATTTCTTTTTAGTAAAAAAGATTCTTGTGATGGTTACTTTTAGAAGATGCTATATATGCATTGTCTTTTTTTCCTATTAATTTCTTCTTTCCTTTGTTAGAGTATCTAAAACAGATAGAGGGACTATGAAGTCTCCTGTCAGTATTGTGTTACTGTCTATGTAGCATTGCAGTTTGATTAATGTTTTATTTATGAATATTGATATAAAGATATTTAGAGCATATAAGTTAATTATTGATATCAGTTCCTTCCCCTATCCCATCCTTGCTTTTAGTATAATTTAATTTTCTTGTTTATCCTTTTTTTTACTTTATCAATAAGATAGCATGATTGCAACTATTAATTTTCTGGATTCATTTGGTGCATAGTAATTTTTTTTCTTCTGTGAATTTTTTGTAACTAATAGATAGAAAGATTTTGTTTTCTTATCCAATCTTTAACTTTTTCATTATTGGAGTGTTTAATCCATTCACATTTACATTTGTGAGAATTGGTTTTATATTCTATTTGTTTCTAAAATTTTTTTTTCAAGGAAATTTTTTATTGTTTTCTTTTGAAGTTTTACTTAATTCCTTTTCTTTCCTGATTTTATATGTTTATTAATCTACCCTTTTTCTGTTTATCACATAGAATCTCCTTTTCTTTCCTTTTCTTTGACTTACTCCTGTTAGTGTTTTTTAAATTTCATTTTTGTACTCATTTACAGAGAGAACTTTTTCCTTCACTTTCTAAATTCTTCACATTTCCTTTCTGTCTTTTCTAGGCCTAATTCTTTGGTTCATGACTTCTATACATCTACAATCATTCTATATTTTCTGCATTCTTCATGAAATCAAACCTGTAAGGAACTCTTTTTGAGATCTCCCTTCTAAGTTGAACTAGATTACTGCCACATAGAGCTTGCTCTCCTTTCCATTGTGCTTAATTCCCACAAAAATACCAGTTACTGTATGTGATAGTCCCTGTGTCCTCTAACAAAATCTCTCTGCACTCATAGGAACATTTTCATCAGTGGACTCTCTCTTATTTTTAAAATAAATCAGTCCCTTTCCCTATTTCTTTTCAATCCCTCCTCACCCCTTGCTTTATGGACTTTCCTCTTTCTGAGAGGCCAAAAGAGTCACTCAGTCACCTCCTCTTTCTTATTAGTCCTTGACTTGATCAGGTTACATCAAACACTCCCCTCTATTCTCTACTCCTTTTCCATGTACCTTTCTATTTTGCAATTTAGTTCTACACAGAAAAAAATTTCACTTTTGGGGTGTGTTCTGTGTGATTTAGTTTTCATCTAATTTTTGACTTCATCCATGCTTCTTTGTATACATTTCTAATGAAGTCTTTTTCTAGTTTTTTCTTGGCCTTGCCTGCTAGAGTTGTTTCTGATGTTACTAAGCCTAAGATAATTCTTTATCTGTGATCAGTTTCAAAGCCCAGCAAGAACTAGCACAACAGGGAATCTTTCAACTTCCTCCTTTATGGATTGTCTGTTTCCTTTAGAATATGGGTCCCTTGACGTCAGGGCCCATCTCACTTTTCTTTTAATATCCCCATTACTTAGTACAGTATTTGCACATAGGAGGAACCAAATAAATGTTTTAACTTTCATTTATATGTCTACATGCATGGAATGAGTTTCCAGGTCTATGTAGTGCTTTTTGAGACTCATCTCTTTAGGTAGAAAATGCCCTTCTTTTAGCATGTAATCAGAAATCTTACCTTTGATTTGTCCCTGGAAGTTTGGAGAACTTAGGTTAAACAGTATGCAGAGCATTATGCTCAAAACTGGTCATTGAGGCTGCCTGGCCTTAGATTGCATACAGCAATCTTAGGAAGTGGTCATTATCTAAGGATAGTTGACCTGCCCACTGAAGCTTCTTACAACAATTTTCAGTTGCTTCAGAAATGACTGTGTAATCTTAATGGCCTTGAGAGCAACCATTGTCTAAGAGTGAGAGGCCTCTAGAGTAGTTTTTCATAGAACTTAGGAAAGTTACAGAAAAAAAAAATAATGAGCAAAAAGACAAAAGGCTGCTGTAGAGTTAAATTGGACATCACCAAAATATTAAGAATCTAATCATCTGGCAAGGAAAAAGTAGAATTGGTGTCTAATTTGAACATCTTTATCTTTACTTGAAATCTCTTTTGCAAAGAATGTTTTGTACATATAAC